>NC_141004.1:72471942-72493725 GCF_052327205.1 Somniosus microcephalus | reverse complement strand
CGACCTGGGGGGGGGGGTGAAGAGAGAGAGCGACTGGGGGGGGGGAAAGAGAGAGCGACTGGGGGGGGGAAAGAGCGAGCGACTGGGGGGGGGAAAGAGAGAGCGAGCGACTGGGGGGGGGAAAGAGAGAGCGAGCGACTGGGGGGGGGAAGAGAGCGAGCGACTGGGGGCGGAAGAGAGAGAGAGCGACTGGGGATGAGAGAGAGAGAGCGACTGGGGGAAGAGAGAGAGCGACTGGGGGGAAGAGAGAGAGAGAGCGACGGGGGAAGAGAGAGAGAGAGAGCGCGACCTGGGGGGGAAAGAGAGAGAGAGCGACTGGGGGGAAGAGAGAGAGCGACTGGGGGGGGGAGAGAGAGAGAGCGACGGGGGAAGAGAGAGCGACTGGGGGAAGAGCGAGAGAGAGAGCGCGAGCGACTGGGGGGGGGAAGAGAGAGAGAGACTGGGGGGGGGGAAGAGAGAGAGAGAGAGAGACTGGGGGGGGGAGGAGAGAGACTGGGGGGGGGAAAGAGAGAGAGAGAGAGACTGGGGGGGGGAGGAGAGAGACTGGGGGGGGAAGAGAGCGACGGTGGGGGGGGGGGAAGAGAGTGAGCGACTGGGGGGAAGAGAGAGAGAGCGACTGGGGGAAGAGAGAGAGCGACTGGGGGGAAGAGAGAGAGAGAGCGACGGGGGAAGAGAGAGAGAGAGAGCGCGACCTGGGGGGAAAGAGAGAGAGAGCGACTGGGGGGAAGAGAGAGAGCGACTGGGGGGGGGAGAGAGAGAGAGCGACGGGGGAAGAGAGAGCGACTGGGGGAAGAGCGAGAGAGAGAGAGCGAGCGACTGGGGGGGGGAAGAGAGAGAGAGAGACTGGGGGGGGGGAAGAGAGAGAGAGAGAGAGAGACTGGGGGGGGGAGGAGAGAGACTGGGGGGGGGAAAGAGAGAGAGAGAGAGAGAGAGACTGGGGGGGGGAGGAGAGAGACGGTGGGGGGGGAAGAGAGACTGGGGGGGGAAGAGAGCGACGGTGGGGGGGGGGGGGGAAGAGAGTGAGCGACTGGGGGGGGGAAGAGAGAGCGACTGGGGGGAAGAGAGAGCGAGCGACTGGGGGGGAAGAGAGAGAGCGAGCGACTGGGGGGGAAGAGAGAGCGAGCGACTGGGGGGAAGAGAGAGAGCGAGCGACCGGGGGGGGGAAGAGAGAGAGAGACTGGGGGGGGGGGGGAGAGAGAGAGAGAGAGACTGGGGGGGTAAGAGAGAGCGACGGTGGGGGGGGGGAAGAGAGAGAGCGAATGGGGGGGAAGAGAGAGAGAGAGAGAGACTGGGGGGGGGAAGAGAGAGACTGGGGGGGGGGGAAGAGAGAGACTGGGGGGGAAAGAGAGAGACTGGGGGGGGGAAGAGAGAGAGAGACTGGGGGGGGAAGAGAGAGAGACTGGGGGGGGAAGAGAGAGCGACGGTGGGGGGGGAAGAGAGAGAGCGACCTGGGGGGGGGGGTGAAGAGAGAGAGCGACTGGGGGGGGGGAAAGAGAGAGCGACTGGGGGGGGAAAGAGAGAGCGAGCGACTGGGGGGGGAAGAGAGCGAGCGACTGGGGGCGGAAGAGAGAGAGAGCGACTGGGGATGAGAGAGAGAGAGCGACTGGGGGAAGAGAGAGAGCGACTGGGGGAAGAGAGAGAGAGCGCGACCTGGGGGGAAAGAGAGAGAGAGCGACTGGGGGGAAGAGAGAGAGCGACTGGGGGGGGGAGAGAGAGAGCGACGGGGGAAGAGAGAGCGACTGGGGGAAGAGCGAGAGAGAGAGCGCGAGCGACTGGGGGGGGGGAAGAGAGAGAGAGAGACTGGGGGGGGGCAAGAGAGAGAGAGAGAGAGACTGGGGGGGGAGGAGAGAGACTGGGGGGGGGAAAGAGAGAGAGAGAGACTGGGGGGGGAGGAGAGAGACGGTGGGGGGGGAAGAGAGAGACTGGGGGGGAAGAGAGCGACGGTGGGGGGGGGGGGAAGAGAGTGAGCGACTGGGGGGGGGGGAAGAGAGAGCGACTGGGGGGGGGAAAGAGAGAGACTGGGGGGGGAAGAGAGAGAGAGAGAGAGACTGGGGGGGGGGAAAAGAGAGAGCGACTGGGGGGGGGAAGAGAGAGAGAGCGACTGGGGGGGAAGAGAGAGCGAGCGACTGGGGGGGAAGAGAGCGAGCGACGGGGGGGGGAAGAGAGAGAGCGCGACTGGGGGGGGAAGAGAGCGAGCGCGACTGGGGGGGGAAGAGAGCGAGCGCGACTGGGGGGGAAGAGAGAGCGAGCGACTGGGGGGGGGAAGAGAGAGAGAGAGAGAGAGAGACTGGGGGGGAAGAGAGAGACTGGGGGGGAAGAGAGAGAGAGAGACGGGGGGGGGAAGAGAGAGCGACGGGGGGGGAAGAGAGAGCGACGGGGGGAAGAGAGAGAGCGAGCGACTGGGGGGGAAGAGAGAGAGCGAGCGACTGGGGGGGAAGAGAGAGCGAGCGACTGGGGGGGTAAGAGCGAGCGACTGGGGGGGTAAGAGAGAGCGAGGGGGGGGGGAGGAGAAGAGAGAGCGACGGGGGGGGAAGAGAGAGCGACGGGGGGGGAAGAGAGAGCGACGGGGGGGGAAGAGAGAGCGACGGGGGGAAGAGAGAGAGCGAGCGACTGGGGGGAAGAGAGCGAGCGACTGGGGGGGGAAGAGAGAGAGCGACTGGGGGGAAGAGAGAGAGCGACTGGGGGGAAGAGAGAGAGCGACGGGGGGAGAGAGAGCGACGGGGGAAGAGAGAGAGAGCGACTGGGGGAAGAACGAGAGAGAGAGCGCGAGCGACTGGGGGGGGGGAAGAGAGAGAGAGAGACTGGGGGGGGAGGAGAGAGACTGGGGGGGGAAGAGAGAGCGACGGTGGGGGGGGGAAGAGAGAGACTGGGGGGGGAAGAGAGAGAGCGACTGGGGGGGGGAAGAGAGCGACTGGGGGGGGGAAGAGAGAGAGAGACTGGGGGGGGAAGAGAGAGAGCGAGCGACTGGGGGGGAAGAGAGAGAGCGAGCGACTGGGGGGGAAGAGAGAGCGAGCGACTGGGGGGGAAGAGAGCGAGCGACTGGGGGGGTAGAGAGAGAGCGAGCGACTGGGGGGGAAGAGAGCGAGCGACTGGGGGGGGAAGAGAGCGAGCGCGACTGGGGGGGGAAGAGAGAGAGAGCGACTGGGGGGAAGAGAGAGCGAGCGACGGGGGGGGGGGGAAGAGAGAGAGAGAGAGAGAGAGACTGGGGGGGGGAAGAGAGAGCGACGGTGGGGGGGGGGGGAAGAGAGAGAGCGACCTGGGGGGGGAAGAGAGAGAGAGAGACTGGGGGGGGGAAGAGAGAGAGAGAGACTGGGGGGGGGAAGAGAGAGAGAGACTGGGGGGGGGGAAGAGAGAGAGAGACTGGGGGGGGAAGAGAGAGAGAGACTGGGGGGGGAAGAGAGAGAGAGACTGGGGGGGGGAAGAGAGAGAGAGACTGGGGGGGGAAGAGAGAGAGAGACTGGGGGGGGAAGAGAGAGAGAGACTGGGGGGGAAGAGAGAGAGAGACTGGGGGGGGAAGAGAGAGAGCGACTGGGGGGGAAGAGAGAGCGACTGGGGGGAAGAGAGAGAGCGACTGGGGGGAAGGAAGAGAGCGACGGGGGAGAGAGAGAGCGACTGGGGGAAGAGAGAGAGCGACTGGGGGGGAAGAGAGCGACGGGGGGAGAGAGAGCGACGGGGGAAGAGAGAGAGAGCGACTGGGGGAAGAGCGAGAGAGAGAGCGCGAGCGACTGGGGGGGGGGGAAGAGAGAGACTGGGGGGGGGAAGAGAGAGAGAGAGACTGGGGGGGGAGGAGAGAGACTGGGGGGGGAAGAGAGAGCGACGGTGGGGGGGGGGGAAGAGAGAGACTGGGGGGGAAGAGAGCGACGGTGGGGGGGGGGAAGAGAGAGAGCGACTTGGGGGGGGGAAGAGAGACTGGGGGGGGAAGAGAGAGAGAGAGAGACTGGGGGGGAAGAGAGAGAGAGACTGGGGGGGGAAGAGTGAGAGACTGGGGGGGGAGGAGAGAGACTGGGGGGGGAAGAGAGAGCGACGGTGGGGGGGGGAAGAGAGAGACTGGGGGGGGAAGAGAGAGCGACGGTGGGGGGGGGGGAAGAGAGAGAGCGACTGGGGGGGGGAAGAGAGAGCGACTGGGGGGGGGGGAAGAGAGCGACTGGGGGGGGGGAAGAGAGAGAGACTGGGGGGGAAGCGAGAGAGAGACGGGGGGGAAGAGAGAGACGGGGGGGGAAGAGAGAGCGAGCGACTGGGGGGGAAGAGAGCGAGCGACTGGGGGGGAAGAGAGCGAGCGACTGGGGGGGGAAGAGAGCGAGCGACTGGGGGGGGAAGAGAGCGCGACTGGGGGGGAAGAGAGCGAGCGCGACTGGGGGGGGAAGAGAGCGCGACTGGGGGGGAAGAGAGAGAGCGACTGGGGGGGGGAGAGAGAGAGCAACGGGGGAAGAGAGAGAGAGCGACTGGGGGAAGAGCGAGAGAGAGAGCGCGAGCGACTGGGGGGGGGGAAGAGCGAGAGAGACGGGGGGGGGAAGAGAGAGAGACGGGGGGGGGAAGAGAGAGAGACGGGGGGGAAGAGAGAGAGACTGGGGGGGAGGAGAGAGACTGGGGGGGAAGAGAGAGCGACGGTGGGGGGGGGGGGAAGAGAGAGAGACTGGGGGGGGGAAGAGAGAGCGACGGTGGGGGGTGGAAGAGAGAGAGACTGGGGGGGAAGAGAGAGAGAGAGAGAGACTGGGGGGGGGGGAAGAGAGAGAGAGACTGGGGGGGGAAGAGAGAGAGAGACTGGGGGGGGGAAGAGAGCGACGGGGGGGGGGGAAGAGAGAGCGACGGGGGGGGGGAAGAGAGAGCGACTGGGGGGGAAGAGAGAGCGACTGGGGGGGAAGAGAGAGAGCGAGCGACTGGGGGGGGAAGAGAGAGAGAGAGCGACTGGGGGGGGAAGAGAGAGAGCGAGCGACTGGGGGGGAAGAGAGAGAGAGAGACTGGGGGGGGGAAGAGAGAGAGACTGGGGGGGGGGAAGAGAGAGCGACTGGGGGGGGGAAGAGAGAGCGACGGGGGGGGGAAAAGAGAGCGACGGGGGGGGGTAGAGAGTGACTGGGGGGGGAAGAGAGAGAGCGAGCGACTGGGGGGGAAGAGAGAGAGCGAGCGACTGGGGGGGAAGAGAGAGAGCGAGCGACTGGGGGGGGGAAGAGAGAGCGAGCGACTGGGGGGGAAGAGAGAGAGCGCGACTGGGGGGGAAGAGAGCGAGCGCGACTGGGGGGGGAAGAGAGAGCGAGCGACTGGGGGGGAAGAGAGAGCGAGCGACCGGGGGGGGGAAGAGAGAGAGAGACTGGGGGGGGGAGAGAGAGAGAGACTGGGGGGGTAAGAGAGAGCGACGGTGGGGGGGGGGGAAGAGAGAGAGAGAGAGAGAGACTGGGGGGGGGGCGAAGAGAGAGACTGGGGGGGGGAAGAGAGAGACTGGGGGGGGGAAGAGAGAGAGCGACTGGGGGGGGGGGGAGAGAGAGAGCGACTGGGGGGGGGGAAAGAGAGAGCGACTGGGGGGGGGGAAAGAGAGAGCGACTGGGGGGGGGGGAAAGAGAGAGCGACTGGGGGGGGGGAAAGAGAGAGCGACTGGGGGGGGGAAGAGAGAGCGAGCGACTGGGGGCGGAAGAGAGAGAGAGCGACTGGGGATGAGAGAGAGAGCGACTGGGGATGAGAGAGAGAGCGACTGGGGATGAGAGAGAGAGCGACTGGGGATGAGAGAGAGAGCGACTGGGGATGAGAGAGAGAGCGACTGGGGGAAGAGAGAGAGCGACTGGGGGGAAGAGAGAGAGAGCGCGACCTGGGGGGAAAGAGAGAGAGAGCGACTGGGGGAAGAGAGAGAGAGCGACTGGGGGGGAAGAGAGAGAGCGACTGGGGGGGGGGGGAGAGAGAGAGAGCGACGGGGGAAGAGAGAGAGCGACTGGGGGAAGAGCGAGAGAGAGAGAGAGCGCGAGCGACTGGGGGGGGGAAGAGAGAGAGAGAGACTGGGGGGGGGAAGAGAGAGAGAGAGAGACTGGGGGGGGAGGAGAGAGACTGGGGGGGGGGAAGAGAGAGAGAGAGACTGGGGGGGAGGAGAGAGACTGGGGGGGAAGAGAGAGAGACTGGGGGGGAAGAGAGCGACGGTGGGGGGGGGAAGAGAGAGCGACTGGGGGGGGGGGGAAGAGAGAGCGACTGGGGGGGGGGAAGAGAGAGCGACTGGGGGGGGGAAAGAGAGAGAGAGACTGGGGGGGAAGAGAGAGAGAGAGACTGGGGGGAAGAGAGAGAGACTGGGGGGGAAGAGAGAGAGACTGGGGGGGGGGGAAGAGAGAGCGACTGGGGGGGAAGAGAGAGAGAGCGACTGGGGGGGGAAGAGAGAGCGAGCGACTGGGGGGGAAGAGAGAGAGCGACTGGGGGGGGAAGAGAGCGAGCGACTGGGGGGGAAGAGAGAGAGCGACTGGGGGGGAAGAGAGAGCGAGCGACTGGGGGGGAAGAGAGAGAGCGACTGGGGGGGGAAGAGAGCGAGCGACTGGGGGGGAAGAGAGAGCGAGCGACTGGGGGGGAAGAGAGAGCGAGCGACGGGGGGGGAAGAGAGAGAGCGCGACTGGGGGGGAAGAGAGCGAGCGCGACTGGGGGGGGGGAGAGAGAGAGCGAGCGACTGGGGGGGGGGGGAGAGAGAGAGACTGGGGGGGAAGAGAGAGAGAGAGAGACTGGGGGGGGAAGAGAGAGACTGGGGGGGTAAGAGAGCGACGGTGGGGGGGGAAGAGAGAGCGACTGGGGGGGGGAGGAGAAGAGAGAGCGACGGGGGGGGAAGAGAGAGCGACGGGGGGAAGAGAGCGAGCGACTGGGGGGGGAGAGAGAGCGAGCGACGGGGGGAAGAGAGAGAGCGATCGACTGGGGGGGAAGAGAGAGACTGGGGGGGGGGGGAAGAGAGAGCGACTGGGGGGGAAGAGAGAGAGAGCGACTGGGGGGGGAAGAGAGAGAGAGCGACTGGGGGGGGAAGAGAGAGCGAGCGACTGGGGGGGAAGAGAGAGAGCGACTGGGGGGGAAGAGAGAGAGAGCGACTGGGGGGGGAAGAGAGAGCGAGCGACTGGGGGGGAAGAGAGAGAGCGACTGGGGGGGGAAGAGAGAGCGAGCGACTGGGGGGGAAGAGAGAGCGAGCGACGGGGGGGGAAGAGAGAGAGCGCGACTGGGGGGGAAGAGAGCGAGCGCGACTGGGGGGGGGGAGAGAGAGAGCGAGCGACTGGGGGGGGGGAGAGAGAGAGACTGGGGGGGAAGAGAGAGAGAGAGAGACTGGGGGGGGAAGAGAGAGACTGGGGGGGTAAGAGAGCGACGGTGGGGGGGGAAGAGAGAGCGACTGGGGGGGGGAGGAGAAGAGAGAGCGACGGGGGGGGAAGAGAGAGCGACGGGGGGAAGAGAGCGAGCGACTGGGGGGGAAGAGAGAGCGAGCGACTGGGGGGGAAGAGAGAGAGCGAGCGACGGGGGGAAGAGAGAGAGCGATCGACTGGGGGGGAAGAGAGAGCGAGCGACTGGGGGGGAAGAGAGCGAGCGACTGGGGGGGGGAAGAGAGCGAGCGCGACGGGGGGGAAGAGAGAGCGACTGGGGGGAAGAGAGAGCGAGCGACTGGGGGGGAAGAGAGAGAGAGAGAGAGACGGGGGGGGGGGAAGAGAGCGCGACGGTGGGGGGGGGGAAGAGAGAGAGAGAGAGAGTGGGGCGGGAAGAGAGAGAGAGACTGGGGGGGGGAAGAGAGAGCGACGGTGGGGGGGGGGAAGAGAGAGAGAGACTGGGGGGGAAGAGAGAGAGAGAGACTGGGGGGGGGGAAGAGAGAGAGAGACTGGGGGGGGGGAAGAGAGAGAGAGAGACTGGGGGGGAAGAGAGAGAGAGAGAGACTGGGGGGGGAAGAGAGAGAGAGACTGGGGGGGGAAGAGAGAGAGAGACTGGGGGGGAAGAGAGAGAGACTGGGGGGGGAAGAGAGAGAGAGACTGGGGGGGGAAGAGAGAGAGAGACTGGGGGGGGAAGAGAGAGAGAGACTGGGGGGGGAAGTAAGAGAGAGACTGGGGGGGGAAGTAAGAGAGAGACTGGGGGGGGAAGTAAGAGAGAGACTGGGGGGGGAAGTAAGAGAGAGACTGGGGGGGGAAGTAAGAGAGAGACTGGGGGGGGAAGAGAGAGAGACTGGGGGGGGAAGAGAGAGAGACTGGGGGGGGGAAGAGAGAGAGACTGGGGGGGAAGAGAGAGCGACGGGGGGGGGAAGAGAGCGACGGTGGGGGGGAAGAGAGAGAGCGACCTGGGGGGGGGGGAAGAGAGAGCGACCTGGGGGGGGGAGGGAGAGAGCGACGGGGGGGGGGGGGGGAAGAGAGAGAGCGACTGGGGGGGGAGGGAGAGAGCGAGCGACTGGGGGGGGGAAGAGAGAGCGAGCGACTGGGGGGGGGAGAGAGAGCGAGCGACTGGGGGGGAAGAGAGAGCGAGCGCGACTGGGGGGGGGGGGGAAGAGAGAGCGACTGGGGGGGAAGAGAGAGCGAGCGAGCGACTGGGGGGGGGGAAGAGAGAGCGAGCGACTGGGGGGGGAGAGAGCGAGCGACTGGGGGGGAAGAGAGAGCGAGCGCGACTGGGGGGGGGCGCAAGAGAGAGAGAGCGACTGGGGGGGGAAGAGAGAGAGCGACTGGGGGGGAAGAGAGAGAGCGACTGGAGGGGGGAGGAGAGGGAGGGGGGTGGGGGAAGGATGGGGGGGAGCCAGCAGACCCTCTTCCCCTCTGCCGGCGATGGCTCCGCTGAGCTCCGTGTCGCCCCACGCACTGACATGCTGAGCCCCGCCCTCCTGAGACGGCCGATTGCGGCTGGCGAGCCCGGTTGCCGGGGTAACCCTCGCCGCCGCCCCCCCCGGCTAACCTCGCTTCCCTCTGGCCGCGCTCTGTGTGGAGGTGCGCCGTGCTGCGCAAGCGCGAGGAGCTTGCCGTGAGCCCAGCCAGCCTTTACCAAGATGGCTGGCCGCTGGTTCGGAATCGGGCCCAGCGGGGGGGTGAGGGGTGGGAGGAGCCTGCCACAAAACAATTGCCTAGGGTCCAGCATGGCTGGCAACAGACGCCCAGGCTTCGAGGCCTACCTGCAAAAACGGGGAAAGGTAGGAAAATTAATGAGATTAGATAAAAGATTTAGAAAGTAATTAACTTTTTTTTAAAACAATGTGTTTTAAAAGCAACTTATTTTTTAAAGACGCAGAAAGCGGGGGAAAAAAATGACATGTTTGGAATCAAGATGGCGGTGATTCACCTCGGTTCAGAACGATAAGGCCCGCCCACACACACCGATTGGTCGACCGTCAGGTCACCGAAGCGTAGGATTGGTCAATCGTCCCGTCACTTGACTCTAGGAGGGCCCGCCCGCACGCACCAGGAATCTGCCACGCAGCGATTGGTCGACCATCGGGTCGCTCGACCGTACGATTGGTCGACCTCGACGTCACTCAATGCTAATGAGCAGATAATGAGCGGAATTTTGAACGTTTTTTGGATACCGCGGGCACAATTTTTGTCTCACCGAAACGTAAATACGCTTACAACCGTTCTGGAATCGTAAGCTTTCTTTTGATGTAACACACGTGTGGGTACGCTCTAACTTTTGATTGTATAGCCAGACAGACAGAGAGACATACTGTTTTATATATAGATAGATTAAGGGCAAGAGGATAACCAGGGAAAGAGTAGGGTCCATTAGGGACCAAAGTGGCAATCTGTGTGTAGAGCCGGAAGATGTGGGTGAGGTTTTAAATGAATATTTTGCATATGTGTTCACTATGGAGAAGGATGTTGTAGGCATAGAAATCAGGCAGGTGGATTGTGATCTACTTGAACAAATTAGTATTGAGGAAGGAGGTACTAGTGATTTTAGCAGGCTTAAAAGTGGATAAATCCCCAGGCCCAGACGCAATGTATCCCAGGCTGCTGTGTGAGGCAAGGGAGGAGATTGCAGGGGCTCTGACACTAATTTTCAGAACCTCTCTGGCCACAGGGGAGGTGCCAGAGGACTGGAGGACAGCTAACGTAGTACCATTATTCCAGAAGGGTAGTAGGGATAAACCAGGGAATTACAGGCCAGTGAGCCTAGCATCAGTGATAGGGAAATTATTGAAAAAAATTCTGAGGGACAGAATTTGTCTCCACTTGGAGAGGCAAGGATTAATCAAGGATAGTCAGCACGGCTTTGTTAGGGGGAGATCATGTCCAACCAATTTGATTGAATTTTTTGAGGGGGTGACTAGGTGTGTGGATGAGGGTAGTGCAGTTGATGTGGTCTACATGGACTTCAGTAAGGCTTTTGACAAAGTCCCACATGGGAGACTGGTCAAGAAGGTAAGAACCCATGGGATCCAGGGCAATTTGGCACATTTAATCCAAAATTGGCTTCGTGGCAGGAGGCAGAGGGTGATGGTCGAAGGTTGTTTTTGTGACTGGAAACCTGTGTCCAGTGGTGTACTGCAGGGATCGGTGCTGGGTCCTTTGCTGTTTGTAGTGTACATTAATGATTTAGATATGAATGTCGGAGGTATGATCAGTAAGTTCGCAGATGACACGAAAATTGGTGGAATGGTAAATAGTGAGGAGGGAAGCCTCAGGCTACAGGATGATATAGACGGGTTGGTCAGATGGGCAGAACAGTGGCAAATGGAATTTAACCCTGAAAAGTGTTAGGTGATGCATTTTGGGAGGACTAACAAGGCAAGGGAATACACAATGAATGGTAGGACCCTAGGAAGGACAGAGGAACCTTGGTGTGCATGTACATAGATCCCTGAAGGCAGCAGGACAGGTAGATAAGGTGGTTAAAAAGACATATGGGGTACTTGCCTTCATTAACCGAGGCATAGAATATAAGAGCAGGGAGGTTATGATGGAGGTGTACAAAACGCTAGTTAGGCCACAGCTGGAGTACTGTGTGCAGTTCTGGTCGCCGCACGATAGGAAGGATGTGATGACATTGGAGAGGGTGCAGAGGAGATTCACCAGGATGTTACCTGGGCTAGAGCGCTTCAGCTATGAAGAGAGACTGGACAGGCTGGGGTTGTTTTCCTTGGAGCAGAGAAGGCTGAGGGGGCGGACCTGATTGAGGTGTACAAAATTATGAGGGGCATAGATGGGGTAGATAGAAACTTTTCCCTCTAGTAGAGGTGTCAATAACCAGGGGGCATAGATTCAAGGTAAGGGGCAGGAGGTTTAGAGGGGACTTGAGGGAAAACGTTTTCACCCAGAGGGTGGTTGGAATATGGAACTCACTGCCTGAAAGGGTGGTAGAGGCAGGAACCCTCACAACATTCAAGAAGCATTTAGATGAGCACCTGAAACGCCATAGCATACAAGGCTACGGACCAAGTGCTGGGAAATGGGTTTAGAATAGACCGGGCTTGATGGCCGGCACGGACACGATGGGCCAAAGGGCCTCTTTCTGTGCTGTATAACTCTGACTCATCTCAGTCCTAAATGGCCAATTGTTATCCTGAGACTGTGCCCCCTAGTTCTAGACTCTCCAGCCAGGGGAAACAGCCTCTCAGCATCTACCCTGTCAATCCCCCTCAGAATCTTGTATGTTTCAATGAGATCACCTCTCATTCTTCTAAACTCCAGAGAGTATCGGCCCATTCTACACAATCTCATCATAGGCCAGCCCTCTCATCCCAGGAATTGGTCTGGTGAACCATCATTGCACTCCCTCTAAGGCAAGTATATCCTTCCTTGGGTAAGGAGACCAGAACTCTGCCCAGTACTCCAGGTGTGGTCTCACCAAGGCCCTGTACAGTTGCAGCAAGACTTCCTCACTCTTCTACTCCAATCCTTGAAGAGTAACCTACCATTTGCCTTCCTAAATACTTGCTGTTAAATTGCATGTTAACTTTCTGTGATTTGTGTACAAGGACCAACAAACCCTCTCTGAATACCAACATTAACTAGTCTCTTGCCTTTTAAAGAAATATTCTGCATTTCCATTCTCCCTACCAAAGTGGATAATTTCACATTTCCCCACATTATACTCTGCCTACCAATCACTTAATTGGTTTATATCCCTTTGCAGACTCTGTGTCCACCTCACAGCTTACTTTCCCACCTAGCTTTGTATCATCAGCAAACTTGGATTCATTGCACTCGGTCCCTTCATCTAGGTCATTGACGTAGATTGTAAATAGCTGAGGCCCCAGCACTGATCCTTGCAGCGCTCCAAGTTACACCCTGCCATCCTGAAAATGACCTGTTTATTCCTACTCAATTTTCTGTCCATTAACCAATCCTCAATTCATGCTAACATATTAACCCCAATCCCATGAGCCCTAATTTTGTGTGGCACCTTATTGAATGCCTTCTGAAAATCCAAATATACTACATCGGCAGCTTCCTCCTTATCTACCTGGCTAGTCCTCAAACTCTCAGATTTGTCAAACACGATTTTGCTTCCATCAAAGCCATTAATGACTGCATAATCATCGTGATTTTCCCAAGTACTCTGTTACCATGTCCCAAATAGATTCCAGCATTTTCCCTACGACTGATGTCAGGGTAACTGGCCTGTAGTTCCCTGTTTTCTCCCTCCCTCCTTTCTTGAATAGTGGGGTTACATTTGCCACCTTCCAATCCACAGGGACTGTTCTAGAATCTGGGGAATTCTAGAAGATCACAACCAATGCACCCACTATCTCTAGCCACCTCCTTTTAAAACTCAATTTCTCCAGTACTTTGTCTTTACCAATACTAATTTCTAAGTTCCTCACTCTCATTAGACACTTGGTTCCCCACAATTTCTGTTATTTTTTTGTCTTCTCTGAGCAGACAGCCACAATGTTTACCAGTTTGAACCTGTGCCCCTTGACTGACCTTCCACTGTTTGACTTCAAGTAATATTCTGAATTCCCCTTCTCTGCTGGTTTAGCTCGGGTCACCTCTCAAGACACCTCCTTTGGGCTGAAGAGCCTGATTCTCTCCAATCCTCCCACATAACTCGGGCCCTGACCTTGGGGATCAGTCTCATGGCTCAGCTCTGCCTCTGGTGCTCCGATTCGGAGTCCTGACTGACTCCTAGTTCTCTTTCCACTTTGTCCTTGTCTATTTCAACACCCTTCCTGGAGTGGTGTTCCTCTTTTTTTTCCTTTCTATGGGCAATGCTTTCATCTGTTGACTGTCCTTTATTACCTTCTCTCTTCTAGACGAGGTCAGGAGTGGGATTTACCGTCGGCTTTTCCACCCGGAACAGCTGATCACAGGAAAGGAAGATGCTGCCAACAACTATGCCCGAGGACATTATACTGTTGGGAAGGAGATCATCGACATCGTGCTGGAGCGGGTCCGCAAGTTGGTGAGTATCATGGGTGGGCAGTACAGGGGAATGCTCTGTGAACTAGTCAGATACTTGTGTGCCTCTTCTGACCTGTTCCCTGCTCCTTGACCCCATTTTAAAATCTTCCCATTGAAAGTGAATGTCCTTTCTCTGTTCTTCCAAACATCCCATTGAACAGCATTTGTCATCCGCCTGTGCTCTCCTTCAGTCCTTGTCACAGTTTCCCATGTCCCCTCAATTGCTAGGTCCCAAGAGCTTGATTTACTCTACGTGGAAGAGCAGTCCCAGCACAGACCCCTGTGGAACACTCCTGTCTCCTAGTCACCACCCCCTCCCCATGTCAGATCACCAGCCACACCAGTGTGTGCTTTGTGTTGAAATGACTGCCTGTACCAGAAGGTTTGTGTCCTCGTCACACACACAGCCCACAACACGGCCATTTTTGAAGTACTGGGCATAGCTGTGACTTCCTATAAAAGTACACAGCAACAGAAACCTACTGGTCATGTTGAGTTTGAGGAGATATATATCTATCTATATATCTTTGAATGCTGAGGTTTGGTTCCATGGAGAGATCCTTGGGCTTTTGGCATCGCTGTAGTTGGTCATTTCTATTTCACATATGGCCTCCTTGGTTTTTTGAACACCCAATCTAAATTCTAGCTGGTTTAAAGTTGAAATTTGTCCTCTAGCTTTTCTTCGAATCATTTTGGGAAAAATGACCAAACCGATTTAGAGGCCGAATGTTGTCTGTGAAATGATGCAACCTGTATGTGCTCAAACTGGAGGGTTTGAGCCTGGGCGATTGAGACATGCGTCTTTGTATTTATAAAAAATTTAAAAAAAATGAATGAAGACATCAAAAACACAAGACAGTTAAATGGGAAACTGTTACTGTGAAACATAACTTTGTTGACTTTTGTTTAAAAACTTTTTTTATCTGTATTAGAAATTTTAATTTGAGTAAATAAAGCACTGACTGGTTCATTGACAGACCGTGACGGTGAAATGTTGACACGGTGTTTGGCTACTATAAACGCTGACATGCAGGTTTCAGAATCATAACTCCGGAAGTGAAGCTTGTGGAGAGGAAGTGTGTGGCATGCACAAGATCTTTGGCAATATATAGAAAGTGTGGCGAGAGACAGACACTCGAGCCTGCTCCGCCATTCAATGAGATCATGGCTGATCATCCAAACTCAGTACCCTGTCCCTGCCTTCTCCCCATATCCCTTGATCCTTTTAGCCTGATATTCTTGGTTTACTGCTGGCTGGTAGGAGCAAGCTGTAATGCTGAATGTTGACACTGACTAACTAAACATCCTTCTTTCCCTTTGCAGTCAGACCAGTGCACGGGCCTCCAGGGTTTCCTGATATTCCACAGTTTTGGGGGAGGCACAGGCTCCGGCTTCACCTCCCTGATGATGGAGCGTTTGTCCGTCGACTATGGGAAGAAATCCAAGCTGGAATTTGCTATTTACCCAGCGCCTCAGATCTCCACTGCTGTGGTCGAGCCATACAACTCTATCCTCACCACCCACACCACCTTGGAGCACTCGGACTGTGCTTTCATGGTGGACAACGAGGCAATTTATGACATCTGCCGTCGAAACTTAGATATAGATCGTCCCACGTACACCAATCTCAACCGTCTGATTGGCCAGATAGTGTCGTCAATCACCGCCTCACTGCGCTTTGATGGGGCCTTGAATGTGGACCTGACAGAGTTCCAGACTAACCTGGTCCCCTACCCTCGTATCCACTTCCCATTGGTCACGTACGCACCCATCATCTCCGCTGAGAAGGCCTACCACGAGCAGCTGTCTGTGTCAGAGATCACCAATGCTTGCTTCGAGCCCACCAACCAGATGGTAAAGTGTGACCCCCGTCACGGCAAGTACATGGCGTGCTGCATGCTGTACCGAGGAGATGTGGTGCCCAAGGACGTCAATGCCGCCATTGCCACCATCAAGACTAAGCGCTCGATCCAGTTTGTGGACTGGTGCCCCACTGGGTTCAAGGTGAGTGTCGCCACTCAGGGAAGGGAGGCGTAAACCCCAGCCATTGGAATCCATTCTCGCTGAAGCGGAGCCCAAATCTGACCCAAGTTAACTTGTAGCTGTAGTTAGACCAGGAGAAGTGCTATTTGGCAGGGTCTCTCTGCTGGCACAGTCTGCTTCGCAGAGTGCTGCTGACCCAGTCCAGCCGGCCAAGGCCCCAGGTCGTGAGTTCAAATCCCACCATGGCTGTTTGAGAATCCAGCAATAGAAAGCTGGGATCAGTAAAAGTGACCCTGAAGCTGTCGGATTGTCGTAAAAACCCACCTGGTTCATTGTCGTTTTTTAGGGAAGGAAATCTGCTGCTAGGGAGGGGCAATCTATGCTGGCCTTGCTGGTGACACCCACATCTTGAATGAAGGGTTTGACGACTGGTTGCTGCTGCAAGTTGATCTTCAGTGGCCCTGGTTTGGAGGGAGGTGGGGAGACAGTCGGGGATTCTGCTCTTTCCTGACAGCCACTTAAGGCAAACGGGCAAAGCTAACCTGATTTATTCCCAGGAGAAATCTGTCTCGTTTCAAAGATGGCCCATGGGAGAGTCATCCTAGTAACAGGTTAGTGGTTACTCACGTTAAAGTAAAAATTGATATTCCCATAACAATTGGGAAAGGCTGTTGAGACCTTTCCTCTTTGCGCTTGGTTACTTTATAAATTCCGAGTTTACTTGCTTTTCACTGCTGTTGCTTCACCTGGACGGCAGGTGAATGACTGACTGCTTCACATTGCTGTTGGGCGGGCTGGCTCGCCAACGCTGACGCAGGAATGGAGTTGATGGGTGGTACAGTAGTAGTTTTGTGTAAAACTCCGCAGTCCCCTGTGTAATTGAACTGTTCTGTGCGAAGAATGGATATTCCATCAGTTTTATCTAACACTACTTTTGCTCTCTGGTTGTCAGGTTGGGATCAATTACCAGCCTCCCACTGCGGTGCCTGGCGGGGACCTGGCCAAGGTTCAGCGTGCCGTCTGTATGCTGAGCAACACGACTGCCATCGCCGAGGCCTGGGCTCGCCTGGATCACAAGTTTGACCTGATGTATGCCAAGCGTGCGTTTGTCCATTGGTATGTGGGTGAGGGGATGGAAGAGGGAGAGTTCTCTGAGGCACGGGAAGACCTGGCTGCTTTAGAGAAGGACTACGAGGAGGTGGGAGCAGACTCTCTGGAGGAAGAAGAGGATGGGGAGGAATACTGAAAGCCACATTCCAGTAGCAGTAATCAATAAATGTGCTGTATTAGCTGTGTAATGTATAAACTGCCATGAATAAACCCGGAGAATGACCATATCAGTGTTTTTAATGGGAGTGATCTGGTTTAATATACCACATGTCCTGTATAAGGTGCTGTCGTTTCTACTCTGCCCATTATTTAAAGGGGTGTTATTTGGGGAGGAGGTCATGGAAGTACCTGACCTAAAGTTGGGCCAGGAGTGCATTTCACTCCATCTGTTACTGACGCTCCGGTAAGTAGAATGTTTGGAGTTGCAATTGGCCTCTGATTGGTTGTCTGCAAATAACTGATAATTAACCAGCTCGGCTTGACTGAAATTTCAAAATTAAATGGCCATCGAAAGACCCTCTGAGATTTAGGGGGAAAGTAAAAACTTCGAATGATGACTGGATCTGTTGTGTTCTTTGCTCTATCCGTCTCCCTCTCACTATCTCATTTAAAATCTGTTCAAATTTGTCATATAGTTGGTATTGGAATCACTTTCAAAAATAAAAGCTATAATATGATTATGCACAAAGGCATAATTTGACTTTTCTATTGAAAAATGTACAGAATGATGCAACCGAAGGAGGCCATTTGGCCCGTTGTGCCTGTGCCGGCTCTTTGGTCGAGCTCCCCAGTTAGTCTCCTCTTTCCCCACAGCCCTGCATATTTCCCCCTTCAAGTGTTTATCCCATTCCCTTTTGAAAGTTACTATTCAATCTGCTTCCTCCACCCTTTCAGGCAGCGCATTCCAAATCACAACTTGCTGCTTAAAAATTCTTCATCTTGCCTCTGGTTCTTTTGTCAATGACCTTAATCCTGTCCTCTGGTTATCAACTCATCACGGGGAACAATTTCTCCTCATTTACTCTTGGCAAAACCCTTCATGATTTTGAACACCTGTCAAATCTCTCCCCTACCTTCTCTGCTCTAGGAGAATCTGAGCTTCTCCAGTCTATCCACATAACAAGTCCTGCATTCTTGGTACCATTCTGGTAAATCTCTGCATCCTCTGCAAGGCCTTGACATCCTGAAGTGTAGTGCCCAGAATTCGCCTGTGCTTCTCAACTTGCACTGCCACCTTCAAAGATTTGTGTACAGACACCCCTGGTGTCGTCTTACACCCCCTTTAACATTGTGCCATTTAGTTTATATTGCCGCCTCATTCTTCCTACCAAAATAAATCACTTCAATGTGCTAAATTTCATCTGCATTTTGCCAGTCTGTATGTCCTCCAGAAGTTACTATCCTTGCTGTTACTACATTTCCAAGTTTCATGTCATCTGCAAACTTTGAAGTTGTGCCCTGTATACCCAAATCCATTGGGTCACCTGTGAAGTGGGTCTGTCTGCCTTGGCTCAGTGGGAGCGCTCTTGCTTTTGAGTCAGAAGGGTGTGGGTTCACCACCACCATAGACTTGAGCATGTAATCTAGGCTGACACTCCAGTGCACTACTGAGGGAGTGCTGCACTCAGGTGCTGTCATTCAAATGAGATGTTAAACCAATGGATGGACAAGATCCCACAGCATTATTTTGAAGAGCTGGAGAGTTCTTGCCAGGTGTCCTGGTCAATATTTATTCCTCCAACCAACACCAGAAAAAAACAAATGACCTTGTCATTGTTTGTTGGACCGTGTGTAAATTGGCTGCTGCATTTCCCTCCATTACATTCACTAAGTACTTTTGAAGTCTAATCACTTGTAAAGTGCTTTGGGACATCCTGAGGTTGTGAAAGATGCTATATAAATGCACGTTCTCTCTGCTGCACAAATAGCCTCTCCAAAAAAAACTCAACTTTACCTTAAAGCTTTGACATTTACCCTTGACTTTTACTTGGAAAAACAAAACCGAAGCCTCTTTCTGCTTAGTCTGGTGGCATGCTACTGATGTATCCTGGGAAATGGTACTGCTGCAGGAGCTCTGGCTGCAGGAGCTGCTCTCACTGACTCATCACAGCTCTGGGCAGGAATATCAGCATTGATGAAGACCTAAAAGCCTTTACATTTATTTATAATTATGGTGTGAAAAAGTAACCTTTTTATTTTGGACATTAGAAATTTCAGTTACTGAGGAAAGATTCTGGATAATTATTTCGACAAGTATTTGGAGTGAATTGTTTGGTTCTCCTTTTTATTGCTAGGTTTTCTTGACTGCTCACTCAGGATTGGCTATTTTCATGAGTTAGCTTCTGTTGAGCAGATTTCCAGCTGCTTCCTTTTCATTTCTGTTCCTTTTTGTTACATTTTAGGGCATTTTCTACTCTTTCATTCATGTTTTGGCTCCTGTACTTAAATCACTCTCTCAGGCAAATCCTAATTCTTTATGCCTTCAAATATATCTTCACTTCACTTGATAACCCGGTAAGCTTTTGGTAATGTGTTGAGGATAATTAACCTTCCCACAAATTATTTCAGCTGATGAACTGATCCTGCGTGCCTCTGTATTCAATAAGTAGCACAGTATCACATCAGATCTTGTTTTAGGTTTAAACACGTAAACAAATTAATTTAACAAAAGATGTGAATAAATAACTTATTTGTTATGCAGGTTGGGCACTCGCCATTCTGTGACGGTCACACCTGTAGCAGCACCCTTCTCCACTAGATGGAGCTGCAGCAGCAGCAGCAGAACCCCATTCCTTCACCAACAAGCGCTTAATGTGCTTTGTCTTTCCCCGGGTATAATACCCGGCTGTAAAAATCCTACCAAACTCATCACTGAGCTAGGCATTTGTTTGTAAATAACTTCTATACAGTTTCTTTTGCATTTTAGAGGTTAGCTGGGGCATGCTTGCGTTGGAGACCAGGTCGTGGATTCAAGTCCCCCAGCAGAGACGTGAGCCCATGATGAGGCTGACAGTTCAGTGCCGTAGGAAAGGAGCGCTGCACGGTCAGAGGTGCCGTTTTACAGATGAGCTGTTAAATGGAGGCCAACCTACCTGCCTTCAAGTGGATGTAAAAGATCCCATGTCACTATTAGAAGAGTTCTCCTCGGTGACCCGGTCAATACTTAGCCCTCGCTCAATCACACAAACAGATTGCCTGGTCATTATCACATTGCTGTTTGTGGGAGCTTGCTGTGCGCAAATTGGCTGCTGCATTTCCTACATTACAACAGTGACTACACTTCAAAAGTATTTCATTGAGTGTAATGCACTTACTGGCATCCTGTGTTTGTGAAAGGAGCGATATAAATACAAGTCTTACTTTCTTATACTTGAGTCCACGGGACCTGTGTGGATTCCTCACAGCTATTACAACAAAAAGAGCATGAATGTCACTGCAATGTGCACAAACCGACCGTGAGCAATCTCTCACCCCCTCCCCTCCCCCACACACTGTCTAATACAGACCGACGGTGAGCAATCTCTCACCCCCTCCCCTCCCCCGCACACTGTCTAATAGAGACCGACGGTGAGCAATCTCTCACCCCCTCCCCTCCCCCACACAGTCTAATACAGAGCGACAGTGAGCAATCGCTCACCCCCTCCCCCACACTGTGTCTAATACAGACCGACCGTGAGCAATCTCTCACCCCCTCCCCCACAGTGTCTAATACAGACCGACGGTGAGCAATCTCTCACCCCCTCCCCTCCCCCGCACACTGTCTAATAGAGACCGACGGTGAGCAATCTCTCACCCCCTCCCCTCCCCCACACAGTCTAATACAGAGCGACAGTGAGCAATCGCTCACCCCCTCCCCCACAGTGTCTAATACAGACCGACCGTGAGCAATCTCTCACCCCCTCCCCCACAGTGTCTAATACAGACCGACGGTGAGCAATCTCTCACCCCCTCCCCCACACTGTGTCTAATACAGACCGACCGTGAGCAATCTCTCACCCCCTCCCCCACAGTGTCTAATACAGACCGACCGTGAGCAATCTCTCCCCTCCCCCCCCCAGTGTCGAATACAGACCGACCGTGAGCAATCTCTCCCCTCCCCCCCAGTGTCGAATACAGACCGACCGTGAGCAATCTCTCACCCCCTCCCCTCCCCCGCACACTGTCTAATACAGACCGACGGTGAGCAATCTCTCACCCCCTCCCCCACACAGTCTAATACAGAGCGACCGTGAGCAATCTCTCACCCCCTCCCCCACACACCGTGTCTAATACAGACCGACCGTGAGCAATCTCTCCCCTCCCCCCCCAGTGTCGAATACAGACCGACCGTGAGCAATCTCTCACCCCCTCCCCCACACACCGTGTCTAATACAGACCGACCGTGAGCAATCTCTCCCCTCCCCCCCCAGTGTCGAATACAGACCGACCGTGAGCAATCTCTCCCCTCCCCCCCACACTGTCTAATACAGACCGACCGTAAGCAATCTCTCACTCCCTCCCCTCCCCCCCCCACACTGTCTAATACAGACCGACCGTGAGCAATCTCTCACCCCCTCCCCTCCCCCACACACCGTGTCTAATACAGACCGACCGTGAGCAATCTCTCCCCTCCCCCCCAGTGTCGAATACAGACCGACCGTGAGCAATCTCTCCCCTCCCCCCCACACTGTCTAATACAGACCGACCGTGAGCAATCTCTCACCCCCTCCCCTCCCCCCCCCCACACTGTCTAATACAGACCGACCGTGAGCAATCTCTCACCCCCTCCCCTCCCCCCCACAGTGTCTAATACAGACCGACCGTGAGCAATCTCTCCCCCCCTCCCCTCCCCCCCAGTGTCTAACACAGACCGACCGTGAGCAATCTCTCACCCACCCCCCTCCCCCACACTGTCTAATACAGACCGACCGTGAGCAATCTCTCACCCCCTCCCCCTCCCCCACACTGTCTAATACAGACCGACCGTGAGCAATCTCTCCCCCCCTCCCCTCCCCCCCACAGTGTCTAACACAGACCGACCGTGAGCAATCTCTCACCCACCCCCCTCCCCCACACTGTCTAATACAGACCGACCGTGAGCAATCTCTCACCCCCTCCCCTCCCCCACACTGTCTAATACAGACCGACCGTGAGCAATCTCTCACCCACCCCCCTCCCCCACACTGTCTAATACAGACCGACCGTGAGCAATCTCTCACCCCCCTCCCCTCCCCCACACTGTCTAATACAGACCGACCGTGAGCATCTCTCACCCCCCTCCCCTCCCCCAACACACTGTCTAATACAGACCGACCGTGAGCAACCTCTCCCCCCCTCCCTTCCCCCCCACAGTGTCTAATACAGACCGACCGTGAGCAATCTCTCACCCCCCTCCCCTCCCCCCACA
>NC_141004.1:72425322-72471442 GCF_052327205.1 Somniosus microcephalus | reverse complement strand
CTCTTCCCCCCCAGTCGCTCTCTTTCCCCCCCAGTCGCTCTCTCTTCCCCCCCAGTCGCTCTCTCTATTCCCCCAGTCGCTCTCTCTCTCATCCCCAGTCGCTCTCTCTCTTCCCCCCAGTCGCTCTCTCTCTCTCTCTCTCTTCCCCCCCAGTCGCTCTCTCTTCCCCCCCCCCCCCCCCAGTCGCTCTCTCTTCCCCCCAGTCGCTCTCTCTCTCTCTCTCTCTTCCCCCCAGTCCGCTCTCTCTTCCCCCCCCCCCCCCCCCCACCCCCAGTCGCGCTCTCTCTCTTCCCCCCCAGTCGCTCGCTCTCTTCCCCCCCAGTCGCGCTCTCTTCCCCCCGCGGTCTCCTCCTCCCCCCCCCCCCCCCCCCCCCACCGTCGCTCTCTTCCCCCCCAGTCTCTCTCCTCCCCCCCAGTCTCTCTCTCTCTCTTCCCCCCCCCCGTCTCTCTCTCTCTTCCCCCCCCCCGTCGCTCGCGCTCTCTCTCTCGCTCTTCCCCCAGTCGCTCTCTCTCTCTTCCCCAGTCGCTCTCTCTCTCCCCCCCAGGTCGCTCTCTCTCTTCCCCCCAGTCGCTCTCTCTCTTTCCCCCCAGTCGCTCTCTCTCTCTTTCCCCCCAGTCGCTCTCTCTCTTCCCCCCCCCAGTCGCGCTCTCTCTCTCTCTTCCCCCCCAGTCGCTCTCTCCCCCCAGTCGCGCTCTCTCTTCCCCCAGTCGCTCTCTCTCTCATCCCCAGTCGCTCTCTCTCTTCCCCCCAGTCGCTCTCTCTCTCTCTTCCCCCCCAGTCGCTCTCTCTTCCCCCCCAGTCGCGCTCTCTCTCTTCCCCCCCAGTCGCTCGCTCTCTTCCCCCCCAGTCGCTCGCTCTCTCTCTTCCCCCCCAGTCGCGCTCACTCCCCCCCCCACAAGTCGCTCTCTTCCCCCCCCCCAGTCGCTCTCTCTTCCCCCCCCACCGTCACTCTCTCTCTTCCCCCCCAGTCTCTCTCTTTCTTCCCCCCCCGTCGCTCTCTCTTCCCCCCCCCCCACCGTCGCTCTCTCTTCCCCCCCAGTCTCTCTCTCTTCCCCCCCCCCCAGTCTCTTCCCCCCCCCCAGTCTCTCTTCCCCCCCCAGTCTCTCTCTCTTCCCCCCCCAGTCTCTCTCTTCCCCCCCCCAGTCTCTCTCTCTTCCCCCCCCCCCAGTCTCTCTCTCTTCCCCCCCCAGTCTCTCTCTCTTCCCCCCCCCCCGTCTCTCTCTCTTCCCCCCCCCGTCTCTCTCTCTTCCCCCCCCCCAGTCTCTCTCTCTTCCCCCCCCCCAGTCTCTCTCTTCCCCCCCCCAGTCTCTCTCTCTTCCCCCCCCCCAGTCTCTCTTCCCCCCCCCAGTCTCTCTCTCTTTCCCCCCCCAGTCTCTCTCTCTTCCCCCCCCAGTCTCTCTTTCCCCCCCAGTCACTCTCTCTTCCCCCCCCCCAGTCGCTCTCTCTCTTCCCCCCCCCCCACCGTCGCTCTCTCTTCCCCCCCCAGTCTCTCTCTCTTCCCCCCCCCACCGTCGCTCTCTTCCCCCCCCCAGTCTCTCTCCTCCCCCCCCCCAGTCTCTCACTCTCTCTCTTCCCCCCCCCTCTCTCTCTCTCTTCCCCCCCAGTCTCTCTCTTCCCCCCCCAGTCTCTCTCTCTTTCCCCCCCAGTCTCTCTCTCTTCCCCCCCCAGTCTCTCTCTCTCTCTCTTCCCCCCCAGTCTCTCTCTTCCCCCCCCCAGTCGCTCTCTTCCCCCCCCCCAGTCGCTCTCTCTCTTCCCCCCCCCCACCGTCGCTCTCTCTTCCCCCCCCCACCGTCGCTCTCTCTTCCCCCCCAGTCTCTCTCTTCCCCCCCCCACCGTCGCTCTCTCTTCCCCCCCCCCAGTCTCTCTCCTCCCCCCCCCAGTCTCTCTCTCTCTCTCTCTTCCCCCCCCCAGTCTCTCTCTCTTCCCCCCCCCACAGTCGCTCGCGCTCTCTCTCTCGCTCTTCCCCCAGTCGCTCTCTCTCTCTTCCCCCGTCGCTCTCTCTCCCCCCCAGTCGCTCTCTCTTCCCCCAGTCGCTCTCTCTCTCTTCCCCCGTCGCTCTCTCTCCCCCCCCAGTCGCTCTCTCTTCCCCCCAGTCGCTCTCTCTCTTCCCCCCCAGTCGCTCTCTCTTCCCCCCCAGTCGCTCTCTCTTCCCCCCCAGTCGCTCTCTCTCTTCCCCCCCCAGTCGCGCACTCTCTCTCTCTCTCTTCCCCCGTCGCTCTCTCTCTCTTCCCCCCAGTCGCTCTCCCCCCCCAGTCGCTCTCTCTCTCTTCCCCCCCAGTCGCTCTCTCTTCCCCCCCAGTCGCTCTCTCTCTTCCCCCCCCAGTCGCGCACTCTCTCTCTCTCTCTTCCCCCCCAGTCGCTCTCCCCCCCCCAGTCGCTCTCTCTCTCTTCCCCCCCAGTCGCTCTCTCTTCCCCCCCCCAGTCGCGCTCGCTCTCTTCCCCCCCCAGTCGCTCGCTCTCTTCCCCCCCGTCGCGCTCACTCCCCCCCCCCCCCCACAAGTCGCTCTCTTCCCCCCCCCAGTCGCTCTCTCTTCCCCCCCCCCCACTGTCACTCTCTCTCTTCCCCCCCAGTCTCTCTCTTTCTTCCCCCCCGTCGCTCTCTTCCCCCCGTCGCTCTCTTCCCCCCCCACCGTCGCTCTCTCTTCCCCCCCAGTCGCTCTCTCTCTTCCCCCCCCAGTCGCGCACTCTCTCTCTCTCTCTTCCCCCGTCGCTCTCTCTCTCTTCCCCCCCAGTCGCTCTCTCCCCCCCAGTCGCTCTCTCTCTCTTCCCCCCCAGTCGCTCTCTCTTCCCCCCCCAGTCGCGCTCGCTCTCTTCCCCCCCAGTCGCTCGCTCTCTTCCCCCCCAGTCGCGCTCACTCCCCCCCCCCGACAAGTCGCTCTCTTCCCCCCCCCCCCCAGTCGCTCTCTCTCCCCCCCCCCCACTGTCACTCTCTCTCTTCCCCCCCAGTCTCTCTCCTTTCTTCCCCCCCGTCGCTCTCTTCCCCCCCCACCGTCGCTCTCTCTTCCCCCCCAGTCTCTCTCTTCCCCCCCAGTCCCTCTCTTCCCCCCAGTCTCTCTCTTCCCCCCCCCAGTCTCTCTTCCCCCCCAGTCTCTCTTCCCCCCCAGTCTCTCTCTCTTCCCCCCCCCAGTCTCTCTCTCTTCCCCCCCCCAGTCTCTCTCTTCCCCCCCCCCCAGTCTCTCTCTTCCCCCCCCCCCCCAGTCTCTCTCTTCCCCCCCCAGTCTCTCTCTCTTCCCCCCCCAGTCTCTCTCTCTTCCCCCCCCAGTCTCTCTCTCTTCCCCCCCAGTCTCTCTCTCTTCCCCCCCAGTCTCTCTCCTCTTCCCCCCCCAGTCTCTCTCTCTTCCCCCCCCCCAGTCTCTCTCTCTTCCCCCCCCAGTCTCTCTCTCTTCCCCCCCCCCCAGTCTCTCTCTCTTTCCCCCCCCCCCAGTCTCTCTCTCTTTCCCCCCCCCCAGTCTCTCTCTCTTTCCCCCCCCCCCCAGTCTCTCTCTCTTCCCCCCCCCCCAGTCTCTCTCTCTTCCCCCCCCCCCCAGTCTCTCTCTCTTCCCCCCCCCCAGTCTCTCTCTCTCTTCCCCCCCCCCCAGTCTCTCTCTCTCTTCCCCCCCCCCCAGTCTCTCTCTCTTTCCCCCCCCCAGTCTCTCTCTCTTTCCCCCCCCAGTCTCTCTCTCTTTCCCCCCCCCCCAGTCTCTCTCTCTTTCCCCCCCCCCCCAGTCTCTCTCTCTTTCCCCCCCCCCCCCAGTCTCTCTCTCTTCTCCCCCCCCCCAGTCTCTCTCTCTTTCCCCCCCCCAGTCTCTCTCTCTTTTTCCCCCCCCCCAGTCTCTCTCTTTCCCCCCCCCCCAGTCTCTCTCTTTCCCCCCCCCCCCCAGTCTCTCTCTCTCTCTCTCTCTCTCTCTTCCCCCCCAGTCTCTCTCAATTCAATTCAATTCAATTCAAATGCTTTATTGGCATGAAAGTTTACAGAGAACATATTGCCAAAGCTTACATTGCAAAAAGGTACAGTTTTCTAACATTCTGTAGGTGTCAAATCGATTTGACATTTGTTGGGCTCTCTCTCTCTCTCTCTCTCTTCCCCCCCCAGTCTCTCTCTCTCTCTTCCCCCCCCCCCCAGTCTCTCTCTCTCTCTCTCTCTTCCAACAACATGCCCTCAAAAATCCCTCGGCACCGCCGGGCACTTCAGCTATGTACTTATAAAACACCGTGGGATTTTCCTTTATTTTGCCAGCCAGTGTTTTTTCATGCCCCCTCTTCGCTCTCCTAATTTTTTTTAATTTTTTTAATTACCCCCCTGCACTTTCTATACTCCTCTAGGGCTTCCACTGTTTTTAGCCCTTTGTATCTGCCAAAAGCCTCCCTTTTTTTCCTAATCTATTCTTTTATATCCCTTGACATCCAGGGTTCCCTGGGCTTGTTGGTCCCACCCTTGACCTTTACGGGAACATGTTGGCGTTGTCCTCTCTATTTCCTTTCTGAATGACTCCCACTGCTCTTGTGGATTTTCCTACAAGTAGCTGATCCCAGTCCACTTTGGCCAGATCCTGCCTCATATTAAAATCCTGCCTTCCCCCAATTTAGAACCTTTATTTCCAGTCCATCTTTGTCCTTTTCCATGATTACCTTATATCTCACCAATTATGGTCACCGTCACCAAAATGCTCTCCTACTGACACTTCTACCACTTGCCCAGCTACATTCCCTAGAATTAGGTCCAGTACCACACCCCCTCTCTTTCTACATGCTGGCTCAAAAAGCTCCCCCGGATGCACTTTAAGGAGACATTTTTCACTCAGGTTTATGAATTTTTGGAATTCTCTACCCCCGAGGGCTGTGGATGCTCAGTCATTGAGTATATTCAAGACAGAGATCGATAGTCCCAGCCCTGACCACCGCCAATCCCCTGTGCACAGACCCAACCCCAAACGACCCACCAACCCCCGTGCACGGCCCCAGACCCCCATCACCCCATAAGGCCGATGGATGGACGGTGGCCAGGAGATAAACAAAGGCTCTATGAAAAAAGACAAAGGCACTGAGCCCAGAGTGACGAGGGGCTCAGAAGTGTGAACTGCCCAGGGTTGTCAATCTAACTTCAATAAACCATGTGACCTTGACCGTTGAGCATAACTTTGTCAATTCATAACCTCGGCCCAAGGACTGACTAAAGTCAATGTGCAACCTGTTGAAGATATCAGTTGTGGTAACCCAGCTGCTGAATAAAGCAGTAATCTTGGATATATCGCTCCCTGGTTTCAACCGAAGACTGAGCTGAAGGATTTAGCTCGTTCCCTTGGCCTGTCCTGTAAATCTAGTGGCTTAAGGTACAATTATTAAACTGCTCAAAAGAACTGACCTACAACAGACATCTCAAACATTGAAGACAATAATCTGCCGAGCCTGCATGTGTGGGGCATAAAGGTCCAATAGAGTTAATGTATTGAGACTATCAGACGCTGCGAGTGTACGCTGTGTATTGCTGACTCATTCTCCCATCGACCCCATTACTTCGGCACAGACGGATTGGCAGCTATTAAACACTAATCAGATGGAGCAAACAGGATCACTGAGAAACACATGAATGAATGTCTGTAAGGGGAGAAGAGAGGCCTTTATTAACTGAGCCAAAGGCCTCAAAAATAATCCTTCACCAAGCCTGACCAGGAGCAGACATCATATCACACCAAAGGGCATCTGCAGAGCACTGGAGGAGGGCTCCAGTGACGTTAACGAGGGGTAGTCTGCCCCGCAGACACTCCCTGCCCTAAAGCATTAAATCCACAGTAACAGACCCAGATAAATCCTGAGATTATACATCTCCCACCGTCACACACACCAGCCCCACTAACCACCCTTTGCCCCTCACTCCTTACCTATCACAGAGGGCTCCAGGTCCACAAAGACTGCGCGGGGGGACGTGTTTTCCAGCCCCCGTCTCGCTGAAGAAGGTGTTGAAGGAGTCATCTCCCCCGCCGATGGTCTTGCTACTTGGCATGTTCCCATCCGGCTGGATCCCATGCTCCAGGCAGTACAGCTCCCAGCATGCATTGCCAATCTGGACTCCAGCTTGTCCCACATGGACAGAGATACACTCTCTCTGTTTTTGGGGGGGGAGAAAAATAAACAGGGCACGGTCAGCACGTCCCACAACCCCCACCAGCCAGTGTGTCAAACCACACCCCACCCAGTCAATGTGTCAACCCCATCTCTCCCCCCCCCCCCCCCCCCCACCAGCCAGTGTGTCAAACCACACCCCACCCAGTCAATGTGTCAACCCCATCTCTTCCCCCCCCCCCCACCAGCCAGTGTGTCAAACCACACCCCACCCAGTCAATGTGTCAACCCCATCTCTCTCTCCCCCCCCCCCCCCCCCCCCCCCAAGCAGTGGGTTAAACCCCCATACACCCCTCCCCTGTCCAGTCCCCAGACCCGAGGACACTAGTACCGTTATAAAAAAATATTTAAAAAATCGCACCCACAAGCAGGCTTTGCCCCGGTGGTTGCCATTGATCATTTAATTCTGTCCCCTGTACCTGCCAGGCAGACATCACTGCAGCTTAGCAAAACTCACCCAACCCTCACCCACTCTTCCCAAACTCTACATGCACAACCAGTGCTCCTGTGATAACCGTCACGTCACTAAACACTGAAGGAGAGCAAGCCACACCCTGGGCCCACTGGGCTGCACGAAGCCTGCAGACAGTCCTGCTCAGACTGAGACTAAGCAAAGAATCTGCCCACTCAGTCTCTGCTGCTGCTCTCTGTTGCAGCTATTAAACCAAAAGGTGGAAACTTCCAGCAGCTCCAGGCTTGTTCATTCCAGAAGCTCTGTGCCTGTTTGTGTGACCAGACTGACTGCAGTCTACTCCTACAACTGACCAGGGGCTCAAGACAGATGTAAAAGATCTTGCAACAAGGCATCATCGAGCCAGGTGCAGTTTGACTACGCAGCTCTTCCCTGTGCTAACTTGCTGAGGCCTGCAACACGACAGAAAACGTGAGGCTGCTCCCAGCTGCAGTGGAGATAAAAAGCAGGTGGGGGTGGGTGCACGCCAGACATAAAAATAATAATCCAGCTTCAAAACCCAGGTTTGCCTCAGGTCCGACAAGCCTTGCAGTTGTGAACAAGTCCTTACACGGGCTGGGAGGGTGGTGCAATGGTGGAGAGTACAAGCAGTCAGACCAGCTCATCTTGCCACCTGATCAGGATACAAAATATGTTAGCCCCTTAAGCTTTGCTCATTCTCCCACAGCAGCCCTGGTGGGGAGCCGACAGACTGCTGCCCCAGGAGAGTCCCATACCACTTGATGAAGCACTTTCACCGTCAGAGTCACCCCATGGTATTGAATGGACCAGAAGCAGAGGGTGTATCTCAAATACATTCCCAGAACTGCAAATCAAAGTGAGCTGGGGGGGTGCTTTGGGATTGGAAATAGGTAAATGTTCACCGTCTCTGCAGTGTAGGGGTTACAGCATAGCAGTATTCTGAGCACGGCAATGGACTGGGTGTTATTTTAACTAGGTTAACAGGCATGGGGACAGGGAGAAGTAGCATCGTCACTGAGCAACACCAAGTTGAAGACATCACACAGGCCCATTACAAGGCATGGAAATGAAGGCAGATCCTAAAGCAGCAGGCAGGGGCGAGGACATCATTCCTGAAGGGGCCCCACCGAATTGAATGAATTAACAGCTCGAGCCCAGCTGCAGTGGGAGATTTCCAAACGCTACACAAGAACGCAGGAAGTGGACTGTAAACCTGTCAGAACCTGCGGCTCCATAAACCCAACCCAGGCCTCACCGCCAGCTGCCTGACACTTCACCACAGAGACAGACAGCAATCTCACCACCAAACAGGACAGACACTCCAGTCTGTTCACACAGCACACTCCTTGCAGGATTCAGCACAACCATCCACAGAGTGTGTGAACCGGCCGTACTGCCCCCCCCCCCCCCACACCGGGGCATCGCACCACCCCCACTGCATCACACCCCACCCCCCACGGTCACCTCCCCCCAGGCACCTCCCCCACTGCATCACACCCCAGCCCCCAGGAGCACCTCCCCCACCCCCTGGGCACCACCCCCACTGCATCACACCCCACCCCTCGGGCACCACCCCCACTGCATCGCACCCCACCCCCCAGGGGCACCACCCCCACTGCATCGCACCCCACCCCCCAAGGGCACCTCCCCCACCCCCCAGGGGCACCACCCCCACAGCATTGCACCCCACCCCCCAGTGGCACCTCCCCCACCCCCAGGGGCATCTCCCCACTGCATTGCACCCCCACCCCCCAGTGGCACCTCCCCCACCCCCAGGGGCATCTCCCCACTGCATTGCACCCCACCCCCCAGTGGCACCTCCCCCACCCCCAGTGGCATCTCCCCCACTGCATTGCACCCCACCCCCCAGTGGCACCTCCCCCACCCCCCAGGGGCACCACCCCCACAGCATTGCACCCCCAGCCCCCAGTGGCACCTCCCCCACCCCCAGGGGCATCTCCCCACTGCATTGCACCCCACCCCCCAGTGGCACCTCCCCCACCCCCAGGGGCATCTCCCCACTGCATTGCACCCCACCCCCAGGGGCATCTCCCCCACTGCATTGCACCCCACCCCCACGGGCACCACTCCCACTACATCGCATCGCACCCCCCCACTGCATTGCACCCCACCCCCACGGGCACCACTCCCACTACATCGCATCGCACCCCCCCACCGCATTGCACCCCCCCACCGCATTGCACCCCACCCCCGCGGGCACCACTCCCACTACATCGCATCGCACCCCACCCCCACTGCATTGCACCCCACAGGGGCACCTCCCCGACCCCCGAGTGGCACCTCCCCCACGAGCACTGCGCCATCTCCCCCCCCCGCCCCCGCCGCATGTTGCGGATTCTTCTCCCAGTCTCCGCCCCCGGGCCGCGGCGCCAGGTCACAGCCCAGGCCGCGATTGAGTAACTGAGAGCGGCGGTGCGGCCCCGGGTGCCGCTCGCTCGCTGTCTCGGTGGGGCAGCCGGTGCGGGGCTGCGGCCCCGATACTCACCATGCTGCTCAGGCGAGGCGAGGCGAGTGTGCGTTCGTGCGGGCGGTTCCTGTCAACGGCTCTCGATCCTCACACACGATCCAGTCCCGCGCCAACTCAGCAATCGACAACGCGCCGCTCGCCCGCTCTTAAATAGGGAGCGGCCGGGGCGGGGCCTCTGCGTCAGCCCAGCCCGGCCATTGGACCACAACCAGCCAGGGGCGGGGCCTCCGCGCCAGCCCAGCCCGGCCATTGGACCACAACCAGCCGGGGGCAGGGCCTCCGCGCCAGCCCAGCCCGGCCATTGGACAGCAATATCTGAGCCTGCCAAGTCAGCCGAGTTCACCCATTGGACAGGAAAGGCGCAAGCGAGACCGCGACGGATCTGATTGGCCGCCGAGCAATCGGCGAACAAGCCGCAGGGGCGGTGCGGATGGCCAGGCGAGGGGAGGGAGGGAGCCGCCCTGGGCATCAGTGTCGGGCGAGGCCCCGGGCCCCGGGTCCCGCGTACCGGGCCGGGCCGGGAGCGGAGCCAACACTGACTGCGGATTCCCGCTCTCCCGCCATTGGTCACCCGACACGTCAATCCGCGCGCCCCGCCAATCGGACAGCGAGCTGCTCCTCATTGGCCGGAGTCTGACTCATTTCCCGCAGTTCCGCTCTCTCCCTGCCCCACCCTCCCTCCCGGAAGCACCAGTGCCCCTTGTCCTCCACATTCAGCAGATCATCCCCCGCACCAAGGGCTATGGGCAGACAGGGGCAATGTGGTATTGAGGTAACCAGCCAAGATCACACTGAATGGAGCAGGCTGGAAGGGCCGAATGGCCTACTCCTGCTCCGATTTTTCTCTGTTCCTATTTCCGCCACCTCCAGTGATCCCACCACCAAACACATCTTCCCCTCCCCGCCTCAGCATTCCAAAGGGACCGCTCCCTCCGCGACACCCTGGTCCTCTCCTCAATCACCCCCAACACACCTTCCCGTACCTCTTACAATCTAGTATACTGTATTCGCTGCTCACGATGCGGTCTCCTCTACATTGGGGAGACCAAACGCAGACTGGGTGACCGCTTTGCGGAACACCTCCGTTCAGTCCGTAAGGGGGACCCCGAGCTTCCGGTCGCCTGTCACTTTAATTCACCGCTCCACTCCCACTCAGACCTCACCGTCCGCGGCCTCTTGCACTGTCCCAACGAAGCTCAACGTAAGCTCGAACAGCACCTCATCTTTCGATTAGGCACTTTACAGCCTTCTGGACTCAACATCGAGTTCAACAATTTCAGATCATAACCTCGGCCCCTATTTTTTCAGATGGCAGCTGGTGACGATTCTGCCATTCCATTTACACCTCTTCTAGATTCATCTTTTGTTTCTTTACCTGTCCCATTACCATCTCCTTTTGCTTTGTACAATCATACCTTTTGTCATTTAAACTCTCCTGCCTTCCACCCTATTAGACCTTCCCTTTTGTTCTTTCCACCCCTCCCTTCTTTCCATAGAAACATAGAAGATAGGAGCAGGAGTAGGCCATTCGGCCCTTCGAGCCTGCTCCGCCATTCTATAAGATCATGGCTGATCATCCAAATTCAGTACCCTGTCCCTGCTTTCTCCCCATATCCCTTGATCCCTTTAGCCTTAAGAAATATATCCAACTCTTTCTTGAATATACTTAATGAACTGGCCTCCACCGCCCTCTGTGGCAGAGAATTCCACAGGTTCACCACTCTCTGGGTGAAGAAATTCCTCCTCATTTCAGTCCTAAATGGCTTACCCCTTATCCTTAGACTATGACCCCTGGTTCTGGACTCCCCAGCCATCAGAAACATCCTTCCTGCATCTAGTCTGTCCAGGCCTGACAGAATTTTATAGGTTTCGATGAGATCCCCTCTCAATCTTCGAAACTCCAGTGAGTATTGTTAAATCCGTGAATCTTTAGGTAGTGTGTCCTTCAAATAATCGACAGAGACTGCAGAGAACAATCAACAGGTGTTTACTGGATGAGGGTTGCTCTAAAACTAAACAGTACAGATCCCTACTCAGGGTTATATACAGGTGTGGTCACTGCCGGTAATACAGTATACAGGAGCTGTAAAAAGTAGTTCTCCCCTTAAAGGCACATACACTACAATTCCTCCCCTTTTAGATTAACAGTGCCATAACATTCATTTAACAATTAACACTTTTAACATGCAACATTAACTGAAAATAGTCCATTTATAAATTCAGTCTTTGGGGCAGCTTCCTGATCCTTTCTGGATAGCGCCTTTCCTTAGTGTCTTGCTCTTCGTGCGGAGGCGATTCTGGCCCCCTGTCGTCGGTTAGTTAATCAGCTTCTGATACTACTGTTTCTGGGGTAGATGCTACCTCTATGTCGGGTTCATTACCAGGTACGCGAGACATGGGGTTGACTCGTTCCTGTGACGCTAGGATCTGGTCGACATGGCGTCTCACAATGTTCTCCCCAACATTCACTGTGTACATTAGTGGCCCCTGCCGTGTGCATATCGTTCCTGGTTGCCATTTCTCTGTTCGGTAGTCTCGGGCCAAGACTGGTTGCCCTACATTGAAGCTCCTTGTCGGCTTCTCATTGATGTGCTGGAATTGCTTATTCTCAACATTTCTTCATACATTTGGTCTGAGCAAATCCAGACGAGATCTCAATCTTCGGTTAAAGAACATCATGGCCGGGGTCTGGTTGGTAACTGCATGTGTCGCATTTCTGTAGGCTAACAGGAAATTGTCCACCTTATGCTGCAGTGGAATGTCGTCATCGCACATGGCCCTTACGGCCTTTTTAAAGGTTTGTACGAACCTCTCAGCCAATCCATTTGTGGCTGGATGATACGGGGCGGATGTGTAATGCCTTACCCCATTCCTTTTCATATATTTCCGAAACTCTTCGGACACAAACTGTGGCCCGTTATCAGAGCAAATCTGCTCTGGCAAGCCGTTCCTGGCAAATATGGTCCATAGGACTGCAATCGTTTTCTCCGTGGTGGTGGAGGACATTTTGATCACCTCAGGCCATTTCGAGTGCGCATCCACGGCTATTAAGAACATTGAGTCCATGAATGGACCAGCAAAATCAATATGCACCCGTTGCCATGGAGAGGAGGGCCACTCCCATGGGTGTAGAGCGGCATGTGGTGGTGCATTTTGGACCTTCTGGCATCCTGAGCAGCTCTTTGTCAGGTCCTCGATTTGCTGATCGATCCCCGGCCACCACACATAAGCCCTAGCAAGGCTTTTCATTTTCACCCCTCCCAGATGGCCTTCGTGAAGCTCATTGAGCACTCTCTCCCTTAACTTGGGTGGAATTACCACTCGGGATCCACACATCAAGGTCCCCTGGCATACTGACAGCTGTTCTCCTCTGGATGAGAATGCTGGCAACAGTGAGTCGCCATGTGTTGGCCATCCCTTCACCGTCAAATCATATAGCTGAGACAGTGTCAGGTCATTTCGGGTCTCCTTCTCTATATCCGCATTAGTTACTGGCAAGCGTTCAATTATAGTCGAATAAAATATTTCGACAGGGTCCACTGCTGGTCCTTCCTCCACAGTAGGCAGTGGCAGGCGTGATAGCCCATCAGCGTTTCCATGCTGTTTCGTGCCCTTATACTCGATTTCATATTGGTTCGCCCCTAGAAAAAGGGACCATCTTTGTAGCCGTTGCGCAGTCATCACCGGAATGCCCTTCTTTGGATTAAAGATGGAGACAAGTGGTTGGTGGTCAGTCAGCAAGGTGAACTTCTGCCCGTGCAGATAGTGGTTGAACTTTTTCACTCCCCACACTAGGCTGAGGGCCTCCCTGTCAATCTGGGCTGAGGTTAGTGACCGAGATGCAAAGGCTACTGGCCTCTCTAAGCTGTCCGGGAATTTGTGCGACAGCACCGCTCCAATACCATAGGGTGATGCATCACACGCCAACCGAATTGGTAGTGCTGGGTTGAAATGAGCCAACACCTCTTTTGATGTGATCAATTCTTTGCACTTCTGGAAAGCTCGTTTACATTCGTCATTCCACTTCCAAGGTACCCCCGTTTGCAGTAGGGTGTTCAGTGGGTGTAGTAACGTAGATAAATTCGGCAAGAACTTATGGTAGTAGTTCACCAGCCCGAGGAACGACCTCAGTTGTGACACATTTTCCGGTGCTGGAGCCTTGACTACTGCCTCAATCTTTTCAGGGGACTTATGTAACCCCTCTTCATCAATAACATGGCCACAATACGAGATCTGCTTCTGGAAAATTCGCATTTGTGGCGATTAGCTCGGAGCCCATATTCCTTCAATCTAGTGAGCACCTGCTCCAGGTTGGCGAGGTGATCACTGTCACTTTTGCCCGTGACCAGGATGTCGTCCAAATAACACTGGGTCCCTGGAATCCCTTGCAGGACTTGATCCATTGCCCTTTGCCAAATAGCCGGAGCTGATGATACCCCGAACACCAGCCGGTTGTATTGGTGGAGACCTTTGTGAGTGTTGATCGTGAGGTACTGTTTCGAGGCTTCTTCTACCTCCATTTGCAGGTACGCCTGGGCCAGATTAATCTTAGTGAAGCGTTTTCCTCCAGATAGCGAGGCGAAAATATCTTCAATCCTCGGAAGCGGATGTTGTGCCGTGTGAAGGACTGGGTTCACTGTCACCTTAAAGTCCCCACAGATGCGAACCTTCTTTGGTTCCCCAGGCGTATTACTCAACGACCTCATTACAGGAACGATGGGTGTAGCCCACTCGCTCCAGTCCACTTTGGACAGTACTCCAGAACATTCCAAACCTTCCAGCTCTGCTTCGACGGCTGGGCTGGCCTTAAAAAACTTTGGGCTTGCATTTTCCTCTATTTTGATTGTCGTTGTTATGCCTTTTAGTATTCCGAGTCCCCCCTGGAACACTTCTTGTGCATCAGTTAGCATTTTTGACAGTCGTCCAGGGGTGACGTCGTCATCCTTTTTGGCATCTACCGTCAGTGCTTGTATGGCATGCTAATCTAACTGTATCTTCCGGATCCATTCACGTCCTAGTAGTGGTGGTCCTCCATCTGGCAATACATATAAGTCCATTTTTGGTGTTTCCTTGCCGTTGTATATCACGTTCACCCTTATTTTTCCTTTGTGGTAGACTTTTTGCCCCGTGTACGTCTTCAAGATAATCTCTGTATCTCTCAAGGGTATATGTGAGAATAGCCTCTTGTAGTCCCTTTGGTTTATGACTGTTAGGGCTGATCCTGTGTCCAATTCCATTTTCACTTGGACTCCGTCTATCTTGAGTGTGACCCAGATAGTTTGGTGATCCTCCATTTTGGTTACATTATGTAGTTTCAGACAACCCAGCTCCTTGCTTCCGGAGTCTGTATCACTTTTCTGTTAGTCTGAACTACTCTCCGTCACCTTATGTATCCTTTTGTACTTCTCCTGTGGAGGTTTCTTGCTGCTGGTTTTCTTTCCCGACCTGCAGACTCTTATTATGTGTCCTACTTTCCCACACTGTCTGCACACTTGGTCCTTGAACCAACAATCCTTATGGTCGTGTGTTGTTCTGCCGCAGCGATAACACTTCACTGCTCCATATGACATTTCATTTGTGCCATATTCTTGCAGTCTCCGTTGTATCTCTGCAGCGCCCCGTGCGGCTGCTTCGTGTGATACTGCCATGTTGAAAGCCTTGTCCAGCGTAAGATCCTTTTCTGATAGAAGCCGTTTCTGGGTTCCTTCACTTTGAAGCCCACACACAAACTTATCCCTTAAAGTATCTGCTAGTCCCGTTCCAAACTGGCAGTGTTTCGATAGCTTGCGCAGTTCCGTTAAATACTCAGCATTACTTTCGTCTTTATGCTGGTTCCTTTTGTGAAACTTAAATCTTTCTGCTATCAGCAGCGGTGTGGGGTTTAAGTGGTGCTGTAGGATTGCCACTATGCTTTCAAAATCCTTTTCCACTGGCTTCTCTGGGGTGACTAGGTTTCGCAGTAAGCCGTACGTTTTTGCACCCATGGAATTCAACAATACCAGTGCTTTCCTGGCATCTGGCACTTCATTCGCTTTGCAGTACACCTCTATGCGTTCTACATATGTCGCCCAATCTTCGACTTCATTGTCGAACGCTGTGACCCTGCCACTCTTCTGCATCCCTGGGTGTGGTTAGACTGGCTAAAAATGGCGTCTCCCGCGCTCTCCCTTCTTCTCCGCTGGCTCAAAATGGCGTCTCCCGCGCTTCCCTTTCTTCTCCGCTGCGGCCCAAATGGCGTCTCCTGCGCTTTCTTTTCTTCCCCCCGTGGAGGCTGCTCAGCCCTTGAACACCGGCCGCGCTCTGTGCGTTTTTCTGCGCGCTTCTCTCGTTGACGCCGCTCGGTCTTCAACCCCGGCTGCGCCCTGTGCGCTTTACCCTCTCTCTTACCCGTCGACGCTGCTCGGCCTTTTTCCGTGCCGTCGATCGGCTCCCGCCGCCGCTGTCCGGGAAGGGTCTGCATCGTACCTGCTGCCAGCCCGCTGCGCTGGATCGTCGCGGCTGGAGAACCAAGCCCAGCTCTCCACAGCCTCCTCTGCCTGATCAAGTCCTCTCAGGATGGTCGACGCCCGCACTGATGGAATCGGCCTTCTTCTGCAGAGTTGCAGGTAGATTCGAATCACCTCGTCGCCAATGTTGAATCCGTGAATCTTTAGGTGGTGTGTCCTTCAAATAATCGACAGAGACTGCAGAGGAACAATCAACAGGTGTGATGTGCCTTCAATAATCACAAAACTAGAAGTTATAAACTTTAACAAGTTGGCTTTTAATCACTAAGATCAGAGCTAACATCTCAACACACTGACTGGCTCGCAGGAATGAGTCAGGAAAGAGGAAGTGAAACTATACACCGTGTGGGGGAGGGTAATATACATGAGTGCAAAACGAATACAGGCAAAAACAAATACAGGCAAGACAAACAGATTTCATTACAAGGTGTTTACTGGATGAGGGTTGCTCTAAAACTAAACAGTACAGATCCCTACTCAGGGTTATATACAGGTGTGGTCACTGCCGGTACTACAGTATACAGGAGCTGTAAAAAGTAGTTCTCCCCTTAAAGGCACATACACTACAAGTATAAGCCCAATCGACACAATCTCTCCTCATACATCATTCCTGCCATCCCAGGTATCAGCCCGGTGAATCTTAGCTGCACTCCTTCCATGGCAAGAACATCCTTCCTCAGGTAAGGCGACCAAAACTGCACACAATACTCAAGGTGCGGTCTCACCAAGGCCCTGTACAACTGTAGCAAGACATCCTTGTTCCTGTACTCGAACCCTCTTGCTACGAAGGCCAACATACCATTTGCCTTCTTAACCGCCTGCTGCACCTGCATGCTTACCTTCAGCGACTGGTGCATAAGAACACCCAGGTCTCTTTGCACTTCCCCTTCTCCCAATCTATTGCCATTCAAATAATAATCTGCCTTCCTGTTTTTGCCACCAAAGTGGATAACCTCACATTTATCTACATTATAGTGCATTTGCCATGTTTCTGCCCAATCACCCAACCTGTCCAAATCGTACTGGAGTTTCACGACATCCTCCTCACAGCATACCCTCCCACCCAGCTTTGTGTCGTCTGCAAATTTGGAGATATTACATCCAATTCCCTCATCCAGATCATTAATATATATTGTGAACAGCTGGGGTCCTAGGACCGATCCTTGCGGTACCCCACTAGTCACTGCCTGCCATTCGGAAAACGACCCATTTATTCCAACTCTTTGCTTTCTGTCCGCCAACCAGTTCTCTATCCAAGTCAATACCTTGCCCCCAATCCCATGTGCCTTAATTTTGCATGCTAATCTCTTATGCGGGACCTTATCGAAAGCCTTCTGAAAGTCCAAATACACCACATCCACTGGTTCTCCCTTATCTATTTTACCAGTTACATTCTCAAAAAATTCCAGTAGATTAGTCAAGCATGATTTACCTTTTGTAAATCCATGTTGACTTTGTCCGATCCTGTCACTGCTTTCCAAGTGCTCTGCTATTACATCTTTTATAATGGACTCTAGCATTTTCCCCACTACTGATGTCAGGCTTACCGGTCTATAATTCCCCACTTTTTCTCTACCACCTTTTTTGAATAGTGGGGTAACATTAGCTACCCTCCAATCCATGGGTACTGTTCCAGAGTCTATCGAGTTCTGGAAGATGATCAGCAATGCATCTACTATTTCTAGGGCCACTTCCTTAAGTACCCTGGGATGTAGATTATCAGGCCCTGGGGATTTATCGGCCTTCAGTCCCATCAATTTTCCTAACACCATTTCCCTACAAATACTGATTTCTTTCAGTTTCACCCTTTCATCAGACCCTATGTTCCCCGGCATCTTCTTCACAGAACTTCACAGAAACCCCACAGTGCAGATAGAGGCCATTTCGGCCCATCGAGCCTGCACCGACACATATCCCACCCAATCCCCGTAACCCCTACACCAACACATATCCCACCCTATCCCCGTAACCCCACATATTTAATCCCCCTAACACTAAGTGTCAATTTATCATAGCCAATCAACCTAACCCGCACATCTTTGGACTGTGGGAGGAAACCGGAGCACCCGGAGGAAACCCACGCAAACACGGGGAGAATGTGCAAACTCCACACAGACAGTCGCCCGAGGCCGGATTCGAACCCGGGTCCCTGGTGCTGTGAGGCAACAGTGCTAACCACTATGCCATCGTGCTGGGAGGTTATTTGTGTCCTCCTTTGTGAAGACAGAACCAAAAGATGTGTTTAGTTGGTCTGCCATTTCTTTGTTCCCCATTATAAATTCCCCTGATTCTGACTGCAAGGGACCTACGCTTGACTTCACCAATCTTTTTCTCTTCACATATCTATGAAAGCTTTTACAGTCAGTTTTTATGTTCCCTGCAAGCTTACTCTCATATTCTATTTTCCCTTTCTTAATTAATCCCTTTGTCCTCCTTTGTTGAATCCTAAACTGCTCCCAATCCTCAGGATTATTGCTTTTTCTGGCCAATTTATATGTACTCTCTTTGGATCTTATGCTATCCCTAATTTCCCTTGTTAGCCACGGTTGAGTCACCTTTTTTGTTTTATTTTTATGCCAAACTGGGATGAACAAATTCTGTAGCTCATCCATTCGGTCTTTGAATGTTTGCCATTGCCTATCCACTGTCAACCCTTTGAGTGCCATTCCCCAATCAATCCTACCCAACTCGCGCCTCAGACCATCGTAGTTTCCTTTATTTAAATTGAGGACCCCAGTCTCTGAGTCAACGACTTCATTCTCCATCTTAATGAAGAATTCGATCATATTATGATCGCTCCGACCCAAGGGGCCTCGTACAACAAGATTGCTAATTAATCCTTTCTCATTACATAATACCCAGTCTAAGATGGCCTGATCTCTGGTTGGTTCCTCGACATATTGGTCCAGGAAGCCATCCCGTAAACACTCCAGGAATTCCTCCTCCACAGTATTGTTACTAATTTGGTTGGCCCAATCTATATGTAGATTAAAGTCACCCATGATGACTGCTGTGCCCTTATTGCACGCTTCTCTAATTTCCCTTTTAATGCCATCCCCAACCTCCGCCTTACTGTTTGGAGGTCTATATACCACTCCCACTAACGTTTTTTTCCCCTTAGTATTCCTCAATTCTACCCTTCTTTAACCAGTAATGCTACCCCACCTCCCTTTCCTTTTTGCCTATGTTTCCTGAATATCGAATACCCCTGAATGTTGAGTTCCCAGTCTTGGCCATCCTTGAGCCACGTTTCCGTAATCCCAACCAAATCATATTCGTTTACCTCTATTTGCGCAGCCAATTCATCCACCTTATTACAAATGCTCCTCGCATTAAGACACAAAGCCTTCAGGCTTGTTTTTTTAATGCTCTTAGACCTATTAGAATTATTATTTACTGTGGCCACGTTTGATTTAAACCGTTGATTTCTCTGACTGCCACTTTTGTTTTTCTCCTTCCTATCTTTTGCTTTTATCCTTGTTTCCCTTTCCTCTGTCTTCCTGGTCAGGTTCCCAACCCCCTGCCATTTTAGTTTAAACCCTCCCCCACAGCACCAGCAAACATTCCCCCTAGGACATCGGTTCCAGCCCTGCCCAGGTGCAAACCGTCCGGTTTGAACTGGTCCCACCTCCCCCAGAACCGGTTCCAATGTCCCAGGAATTTGAATCCCTCCCCCGGCACCATTCCTCTAGCCACGTATTCATCTGAAGTATCCTTCTATTTCTACTCTGACTAGCACGTGGCACTGGTAGCAATCCTGAGATTACTACCTTTGAGGTCCTGTTTTTTAATTTATCTCCTAACTCCCTATATTCCGCTTTTAGGGCCTCATCCCGCCTTTTTACCTATATCGTTGGTGCCTATATGCACCACGACAACTGGCTGTTCACCCTCCCCTTCCAAGATGTTCTGCAGCCGCTCGGAGACATCCTTGACCCTTGCACCAGGGAGGCAACACACCATCCTGGAGTCTCGTTTGTGGCCGCAGAAACGCCTATCTATTCCCCTTACAATAGAATCCCCTATTACTATAGCTCTACCCCTCTTTTTCCTCCCATTCTGTGCAGCAGAGCCACCCCTGGTGCCAGGAAGTTGGCTGCTGCTGCCTTCCTCTGATAAGCCATCCCCCCCAACAGTACTCAAAGTGGTGTATCTGTTGGAGAGGGGGATGGCCACAGGGGACCCCTGCACTACCTGCCTGCGCCTAGTACTCTGCCTGTTGGTCACCCGTTCCCTTTCTTCCTGTCCAACCTCTACCTGCGGTGTGTCCAACTCCGTAAACGTGCTATTCACGATGACCTGCCCTTGCTTAAAATCTGTTACATCTCCAACTTTTTCCAGTTCTGGCGAAAGGTCCCACAAGCAGAAATGTGATAATGACCAGATAATCTGTTGTAGTGATGTTGATTGAGGGATAAATATTGGCCAGAACACTGGGATAACTCCCCTGCTCTCTCTCTCCCGACGTCCTCCTGAGGGCAGGCGGGGCCTCAGTTTAACAGTTCATCCAAAAGACGGCACCTCCGACAGTGCAGCACTCCCTCAGCACTGCACTGGAGTGTCAGCCTAGATTTTGTGCTCAAGTCTCTGGGGTGGGACTTGAACCCACAACCTTCTGACTCAGAGCCGAGAGTGCTGCCACTGATACAGACAGCCTTTTCATGACAATATTTGGGATCACACCCGGAGATTTCTCTTGTTGTTTGCCGCAGGATCCTGGACATTAATCTTTAATTCCTGGAAACGTCAGCTCAATCCTGGAGTGTTGGCGACCCGAGCCTCATTCCCCATCCAGCAGATCAGCAGGGCTGGACCGAGGCCACAACCGCTAGGGGTGGGGGGGGGGGGGGGGGGGAGAGGTGTCCCTGGGAGGGGGGGGGAGAGGTGTCCCTGGGGGGGGGGGGGGCGGGAGAGGTGTCCCTGGGGGGGGGGGAGAGGTGTCCCTGGGGGGGACGTAGAGGTGTCCCTGGGGGGGAGGTAGAGGTGTCCCTGGGGGGGCGGGAGGTGTGTCCCTGGGGGGGACGTAGAGGTGTCCCTGGGGGGGAGGTAGAGGTGTCCCTGGGGGGGAGGTAGAGGTGTCCCTGGGGGGGGAGGTAGAGGTGTCCCTGGGGGGGCGGGAGAGGTGTCCCTGGGGGGGGAGGTAGAGGTGTCCCTGGGGGGGGAGGTAGAGGTGTCCCTGGGGGGGGAGGTAGAGGTGTCCCTGGGGGGGAGGTAGAGGTGTCCCTGGGGGGGGAGGTAGAGGTGTCCCTGGGGGGGGAGGTAGAGGTGTCCCTGGGGGGGAGGTAGAGGTGTCCCTGGGGGGGGAGGTAGAGGTGTCCCTGGGGGGGAGGTAGAGGTGTCCCTGGGGGGGGGAGGTAGAGGTGTCCCTGGGGGGGACGTAGAGGTGTCCCTGGGGGGGGAGGTAGAGGTGTCCCTGGGGGGGGGGGGGGAGGTAGAGGTGTCCCTGGGGGGGCGGGAGAGGTGTCCCCGGGGGGGGGGGGGGGAGGTAGAGGTGTCCCTGGGGGGGAGGTAGAGGTGTCCCTGGGGGGGCGGGAGAGGTGTCCCTGGGGGGGGAGGTAGAGGTGTCCCTGGGGGGGAGGTAGAGGTGTCCCTGGGGGGGAGGTAGAGGTGTCCCTGGGGGGGCGGGAGAGGTGTCCCTGGGGGGGAGGTAGAGGTGTCCCTGGGGGGGAGGTAGAGGTGTCCCTGGGGGGGACGTAGAGGTGTCCCTGGGGGGGAGGTAGAGGTGTCCCTGGGGGGGGGAGGTAGAGGTGTTCCTGGGGGGGGAGGTAGAGGTGTCCCTGGGGGGGCGGGAGAGGTGTCCCTGGGGGGGCGGGAGAGGTGTCCCTGGGGGGGAGGTAGAGGTGTCCCTGGGGGGGAGGTAGAGGTGTCCCTGGGGGGGGAGGTAGAGGTGTCCCTGGGGGGGGAGGTAGAGGTGTCCCTGGGGGGGCGGGAGAGGTGTCCCTGGGGGGGAGGTAGAGGTGTCCCTGGGGGGGCGGGAGAGGTGTCCCTGGGGGGGAGGTAGAGGTGTCCCTGGGGGGGAGGTAGAGGTGTCCCTGGGGGGGAGGTAGAGGTGTCCCTGGGGGGGCGGGAGAGGTGTCCCTGGGGGGGAGGTAGAGGTGTCCCTGGGGGGGAGGTAGAGGTGTCCCTGGGGGGGGAGGTAGAGGTGTCCCTGGGGGGGGAGGTAGAGGTGTCCCTGGGGGGGCGGGAGAGGTGTCCCTGGGGGGGAGGTAGAGGTGTCCCTGGGGGGGCGGGAGAGGTGTCCCTGGGGGGGCGGGAGAGGTGTCCCTGGGGGGGAGGTAGAGGTCATAGAGTCATAGAGTCATAGAGTTTTACAGCACAGAAAGAGGCCCTTCGGCCCATCGTGTCTGCGCCGCCCATCCATCCCTGTCCAGTCTAATCCCATTTTCCAGCATTTGGTCCATAGCCTTGTATGCAATGGCATTTCAAGTGCTCATCCAAATGCTTCTTGAATGTTGTGAGGGTTCCTGCCTCTACCACCCTTTCAGGCATTGAGTTCCACATTCCAACCACCCTCTGGGTGAAAAAGTTCCTCCTCAAATCCCCTCTAAATCTCCTGCCCCTTACCCTGAATCTATGCCCCCTTGTTATTGACCCCCCTACTAAGGGGAAAAGTTCCTCTTTGTCTACCCTATCTATGCCCCTCATCATTTTGTACACCTCAATCAGGTCCCCCCTCAGCCTTCTTTGCTCCAAGGAAAACAACCCCAGCCTGTCCAGCCTCTCTTCATAGCTGAGGCGCTCCATCCCAGGTAACATCCTGGTGAATCTTCTCTGCACCCTCTCCAAAGCAATCACATCCTTCCTATAGTGAGGCGACCAGAACTGCACACAGTACTCCAGCTGTGGCCTCACCAGCGTTTTGTACAGTTCCATCATAACCTCCCTGCTCTTATATTCTATGCCTCGGCTAATGAAGGCAAGTATCCCATATGCCTTTTTAACCACCTTATCTACCTGTTCCGCTGCCTTCAGGGATCTATGTACATGTACACCAAGGTCCCTCTGACCCTCTGTACTTCCTAGGGTCCTACCACTCATTGTGTATTCCCTTGCCTTATTTGTCCGTCCAAAATGCATCACCTCGCACTTTTCAGGGTTAAATTCCATTTGCCACTTTTCCGCCCATCTGACCAACCCGTTTATATCGTCCTGTAGCCTGAGGCTTTCCTCCTCACAATTTACCACCCCACCAATTTTCGTGTCATCTGCGAACTTACTGATCATACCTTTTACATTCTCATCCAAATCATTTATGTAGATCACAAACAACAAGGGACCCAGCACCGATCCCTGAGGTACCCCACTGGACACAGGCTTCCAGTCACAAAAGCAACCTTCGACCATCACCCTCTGCCTCCTGCCACTCAGCCAGTTTAGGATCCAACGCGCCAAGGCACCCTGGATCCCATGGGCTCTTACCTTCTTGACCAGTCTCCTATGCGGGACTTTGTCAAAAGCTTTACTGAAGTCTATGTAAACCACATCCACAGCATTTCCCTCATCCACCCCCCTAGTCACCCCCTCGAAAAATTCAATCAGATTTGTCAGACATGATTTACCCTTGACAAAGCCATGCTGACTATCCCCGATTAATCCTTGCCTCTCCAAGTGGAGACTAATTTTGTCCCTCAGAATTTTTTCCAATAATTTCCCTACCACAGATGTTAGGCTCACTGGCCTGTAATTCCCTGGTTTATCCCTGCTACCCTTCTTGAATAATGGTACTACGTTAGCTGTTCTCCAGTCCTCTGGTACATCCCCTGTGGCCAGAGAGGTTCTGAAAATTTGTGTCAGAGCCCCTGCAATCTCCTCCTTTGCCTCCCACAGCAGCCTGGGATACATCTCGTCTGGGCCTGGGGATTTATCCACTTTTTGGCCTGCTAAAACCGCTAGCACCTCCTCCCTCTCGATGCTAATATGTTCAAGTATGTCACAGCCCCCTTGCCCGATTTCTATGTCTGCATCGTCTTTCTCCATAGTGAACACAGATGCAAAAAATTCATTTAAAACCCCGCCTACATCATCTGGCTCTACACACAGATTGCCACTTTGGTCCCTAATGGGCCCTACCCTTTCCCTGGTTATCCTCTTGCCCTTAATATACTTATAAAACATCTTAGGATTTTCCTTTATTTTGCTCGCCAGTGTTATTTCATGGCCCCTCCTCGCCCTCCTAATTTCTTTTTTAAGTATGCCCCTGCATTTTTTATACTCCTCTAGGGCTTCTTCCGTCTTTAGTCTTTTGTAACTGCCAAAAGCCCCCCTTTTATTTCTAATGCATTTTTGTATATCCCTTGTCATCCAAGGTTCCCTTTGCTTGTTGGTCCCACCCTTGACCTTTACAGGAACATGTTGGCGTTGTACTCTCTCTATTTCCCTTCTGAAAGTCTCCCACTGTTTTGATGCGGATTTTCCTATAAGTAGCTGCTCCCAGTCCAATTTGGCCAGATCCTGCCTTATCATATTAAAATCGGCCTTCCCCCAATTTAGAACCCTTATTTCCGGGCCGTCTTTGTCTTTTTCCATGACCACCTTAAATCTCACCGAATTGTGGTCACTGTCGCCAAAATGCTCTCCTACTGACACTTCCACCACTTGCCCGGCTACATTCCCCAGAATTAGGTCCAGTACCGCCCCCTCTCTTGTAGGACTTTCTACATGTTGGCTCAAAAAGCTCTCCTGGATGCACTTTAAGAATTCTGCACCCTCTAAGCCTTTCACACTCTGACTATCCCAATTTATATTGGGGAAGTTGAAATCCCCCACTATTATTACCCTATTATTTTCGCACTTTTCTGAGATTTGCCTACATATCTGTTCCTCTATCTCCCCCTGACTGTTTGGGGGCCTATAGTACACTCCCAGCAAAGTGCTTGCCCCCTTTTTGTTTTTAAGTTCTACCCATATGGCCTCATTAGAGGAACCCGCTAATATATCATCCCTCCTTACAGCAGTAATTGACTCCTTAATTAATATTGCAACACCCCCTCCCCTTTTACACCCCCCTCTGTCTCGCCTGAAGATTCTATACCCCGGAATATTGAGCTGCCAGTCCTGACCCTCCCTCAACCATGTCTCCGTGATAGCAACAATATCGTACTCCCATGTGTTCAACAACAACTTCAGTTCATCCACCTTATTTGCAAGACTCCTTGCATTAAAATAAATGCCTTCCAGCCCTGCCATATTCTCTTTTGCCTTCACATATTTGCTTTGCCTTCCCAGCTGACTTGTTTTTCCCTCTGTATTTGGCTGTAAATCACCCCCTACTATAGCTCCACTCTGTACCCCATCCCCCTGCCAAGTTAGTTTAAACCCCCCCCAGCAGTGCTAGCAAACCTCCCCGCAAGGATATTGGTTCCCCTCTGGTTCAGGTGTAAACCGTCCGACTTGTACAAGTCCCACCTTTCCCAGAAGCAGACCCAGTGATCCAGGAAACTAAAGCCCTCCCCCCTGCACCATCCCTTTAGCCACGCATTCATCTGTTCTATCTTCCTATTTCTATACTTACTAGCACGTGGCACTGGGAGTAATCCAGAGATTACAACCCTTGAGGTCCTGCTCTTTAATCCTTCACCTAGCTCCCTAAATTCTTGCTGCAGGACCTCATCCCTCTTTTTACCTATGTCGTTGGTACCAATGTGGACCACGACCACTGGCTGTTCACCCTCCCCCTCCAGAATGCCCTGCAGCCGCTCAGTGACATCCTTGACCCTGGCACCAGGGAGGCAACAAACCATCCTGGATTCACGTCTACGGCCACAGAAACGCCTATCTGTTCCCCTTACTATAGAATCCCCTACCACTATTGCTCTCCCACTCTTTTTCCCCCCTTCCTGGGCAGCAGGAGCACCGCCAGTGCCAGGAGGTTGGCTGCTGCTGCCTTCCCCTGGTGAGTCATCCCCCTCAACAGTATCCAAAGCGGTATACTTGTTTGAAAGGGGGATGTCCGCAGGGGTTCCCTGCACTACCTGCCTGCCTTTATTGCTCCGCCTGATGGTCACCCCCTGTGCTGCCCTACCCTGAGGCGTGAACAACTCGCTAAACGTGCTATCCACGAGCCTCTCAGCATCGCGTATGCTCCAAAATTCATCCACCCGCAGCTCGGGTGGGGGAGGTAGAGGTGTCCCTGGGGGGGCGGGAGAGGTGTCCCTGGGGGGTGGTAGAGGTGTCTCTGGGGGGGGGGGGGGGGGGGAGGTAGAGGTGTCCCTGGGGGAGGAGGTAGAGGTGTCCCTGAGGGGTGGTAGAGGTGTCTCTGGGGGGGGGGGGGGGGAGGTAGAGGTGTCCCTGGGGGGGCGGGAGAGGTGTCCCTGGGGGGTGGTAGAGGTGTCTCTGGGGGGGGGGGGGGGGGGGGGAGGTAGAGGTGTCCCTGGGGGTGGGGAGGTAGAGGTGTCCCTGGGGGGGCAGTGGAGGTGTCTCTGGGGAGGAGGTAGATGTGTCCCGGGGGGGGGGGGGGGTAGAGGTGTCCCTGGGGGGGCAGTGGAGGTGTCTCTGGGGAGGAGGTAGAGGTGGCCCGGGGGGGGGGGGGGGAGGTAGAGGTGTCCCTGGGGGGTGGTGGAGGTGTCTCTGGGGGAGGTAGAGGTGTCCCTGGGGGGGTGGTGGAGGTGTCCCTGGGGGGGTGGTGGAGGTGTCTCTGGGGGAGGTAGAGGTGTCCCTGGGGGGGAGGAGGTAGAGGTGTCCCTGGGGGGGAGGAGGTAGAGGTGTCCCTGGGGGGGAGGAGGTAGAGGTGTCCCTGGGGGGGTGGTGGAGGTGTCTCTGGGGGAGGTAGAGGTGTCCCTGGGGGGGAGGAGGTAGAGGTGTCCCTGGGGGGGAGGAGGTAGAGGTGTCCCTGGGGGGGTGGTGGAGGTGTCTCTGGGGGAGGTAGAGGTGTCCCTGGGGGGGAGGAGGTAGAGGTGTCCCTGGGGGGGTGGTGGAGGTGTCTCTGGGGGAGGTAGAGGTGTCCCTGGGGGAGGTAGAGGTGTCCCTGGGGGGGAGGAGGTAGAGGTGTCCCTGGGGGGGTGGTGGAGGTGTCTCTGGGGGAGGTAGAGGTGTCCCTGGGGGGGAGGAGGTAGAGGTGTCCCTGGGGGGGAGGAGGTAGAGGTGTCCCTGGGGGAGTGGTGGAGGTGTCCCTGGGGGGGAGGTAGAGGTGTCCCTGGGGGGGTGGTGGAGGTGTCCCGGTGCCCCTGGGGGGAGTGGTGCGTTATGAAAAAGATCTTCGGCAGTGAGGCGGAGGATTCCCTGGCGCACTGCGGCGCTCCAGATCTATGTTGCGAGCAGCGTTCGATAGGCTGGCCCTTGACAAATCACTAATTTTTAAAGTTTCTTTTGTATTTATATTTTCTCATCACTAGATAGCATCCCAGTGAATCTGCATTGAACCCTCTCTAAAGCCCCAATATCCTTTCTTTAGTTGTGGAGCCCAATACTACACACAGTACTGAGAGTCTTATTAAGGTTTGATACAGGCTCATCATTACCTTTTGACTTTTATATTCTACACCTCGTGATAAAAGCTAGAATTCCATTAGCTTTTTTACAGCGGAGAAGCTCCCTTTAATGCTGTGTGAACCTGTCCCCCAAATCCTTCTGCTCTTCCACAGCACTGAGCCAACTTCCCTTCAGGGTATAATTTACTTGTTATATTTGACCAAAAATGCATCACTTACTGAATTCCATCGGCCACTTTTTTTCGAGCCCTTTCCCCATCTTATCAATATCCCTTTGCAGCTTCCTTTGGTCTTCTGAAGAATTCACTACTTCCTATTTTGGTGTCATCTGCAGATTTCAACACACGTCCTCTCGGCCTATATCCGAATCATTGATGTACACAGTGAACAGATGTGGCTCCAGAACTGAACCCTGTGGACACCATTACCCACTTCCCACCACTCTGACATACTGCCCGTAACTCCTAGTCTGTGCTTTCTCCCATCTAACCAACTTTTAATCCAGTTTGCTACTCTCCCCCTCCTCACAGGTTTGTCAAACACAGTTCTCCATCTTGAAATCCATTCTGGCTCCTTCTAATTATTTTCTCTTTATCTAGATACCTGATAATGCCATCCTTAATTACAGATTCTAGTTTTCCCTCCCACAGATGTTAAACTAATTGGTCTGTAGTTAGAGTCATAGAGTCATAGAGTAATACAGCACAGATAGAGGCCCTTCGGCCCATCGTGTCCATGCCGGCCATCAAGCCCTGTCTAATCTAATCCCATATTCCAGCATTTGGCCCGTAGCCTTGTATGCTATGGCATTTCAAATGCTCATCCAAATGCTTCTTAAATGTTGTGAGGGTTTCTGCCTCCACAACCCTTTCAGGCAGTGAGTTCCAGACTCCAACCACCCTCTGGGTGAAAAAGTTCTTTCTCAAATCCCCTCTAAACCTCCCTCCCTTTACCTTGAATCTATGCCCCCTAGTTATTGACCCCTCTACTAAGGGGAAAAGCTCCTCAGCATCCATCCTATCTATGCCCCTCACAATTTTGTACACCTCAATCATGTCCCCCCTCAGCCTCCTCTGCTCCAAGGAAAACAAACCCAATCTGCCCAGTCTCTCTTCATAGCTGAAGCGCTCCAGCCCTGGTAACATCCTGGTGAACCTCCTCTGCACCCTCTCTAACGCGATCACATCTTTCCTGTAGTGTGGCGACCAGAACTGCACACAGTATTCCAGCTGTGGCCTAACCAGTGTTTTATACAGCTCCATCATAACCTCCTTGCTCTTATATTCTATGCCTCGGCTAATGAAGGCAAGTATCCCATATGCCTTTTTTACCACCTTATCCACCTGTTCCGCCGCCTTCAGGGATCTGTGTACCTGCACACCCAGATCCCTCTGACCCTCCGTCTTGCCTAGGGTCTTACCATTCATTGTGTATTCCCTTGCCTTGTTAGACCCCCCAAAGTGCATCACCTCGCACTTTTCCGGGTTAAATTCCATTTGCCACTGTTCCGCCCATCTGACCAACCCATCTATATCGTTCTGCAGACTGAGGCTACCCTCCTCGCTATTTACCACCCTACCAATTTTAGTATCATCCGCGAATTTACTGATCATACCCTTTACATTCATATCCAAGTCATTAATGTAGACCACAAACAGCAAGGGACCCAGCACCGATCCCTGTGGTACCCCACTGGCCACAGGTTTCCAGTCACAAAAACAACCTTCGACCATCACCCTCTGCCTTCTGCCACTAAGCCAGTTTTGTATCCAATGTGCCAAGGCACCCTGGATTCCATGGGCTCTTACCTTCTTGACCAGTCTCCTGTGCGGGACTTTATCGAAGGCCTTACTGAAATCCATGTATACCACATCCACTGCGTTACCCTCATCCACACACCTAGTCACCCCCTCAAAAAATTCAATCAAATTAGTCAGACATGATCTTCCCTTGACAAAGCCATGTTGACTATCCCTGATTAATCCTTGCCTCTCCAAGTGGAGACAAATTTTGTCCCTCAGGATTTTTTCCAGTAATTTTCCTACCACTGATGTTAGGCTCACTGGCCTGTAGTTCCCCGGTTTTTCCCTACTACCCTTCTTGAATAATGGTACTACATTAGCGGTTCTCCAGTCCTCTGGCACATCCCCTGTGGCCAGAGAGGTCCTGAATATATGTGTTAGAGCCCCCGCAATCTCCTCCTTTGCCTCACACAGCAGCCTGGGGTACATTTGCTCTGTCTTCCTTTTTTAAAATGGGTCCTACACTGGCCATTCTCCAGCTCACACATCCACACTCAGTGGAGCCTGAAATATATTTTCTCAGGGTTTGCTAATTGCCTCCCGCGGGATCCCAGCAGGCTTTGGTACTTTATCTTCCTTTAACCTAACTAATTGATCTGAAGTTCCCTTTTTTATCACAAAATCTCTCACCCACTTCAGGATTTTCCTCATTTCTGATATCCTTCTCTTCAGTAAAGACTGATGTGAAGTATTAAATAACTCTGACATTTACTGATCATTGTCTACAAATTGACAATCCTCTCCTGAGGTTCCACCTCACTTTTAACAATTCTCTTTGTACTGAAACACTTGGAAATTACTTTACAGTTCCTTGCGATGCTTTTTAAATTTATTTCCTCATCCTCCTCCTTATCTCACTCTAAACTACTTTTCTTATTCTCTCCATTAGTTTTTCCATTATTATAATGGCTAATGGTGGAGCTGGCTCGAAGGGCCAAATGGCCTACTCCTGCTCCTATTTCTTCTTATTATAATAGCCTCTTAAGGCCGCTTCTTCCATTTTAATTGGTTTGTAACCTTTTGATTTATCCATGGCCATCCTAAAACTATCAGTTTCCTTTTTTAATGGAATATACTTATTCTGTGCCTTTGGAATCTCTTTTTTACAAGCATCCCTCTGTTGCTGCACAATCCTGTACCAGTGTCGATTTCCGCCTCACCTGAGCTCAGCACACAGCACCTTTCTAAAACCTGCCCTCATCCAATCCGGTGCTTTCGTTCTTGGACTGACATTTCCCTTTCTAGTTGGATGTTAAAGCTTCTCATGGTGTGGGCACTAATCCCAATGTGGTCACCCACATTCAGCCCATCCACCTGATCTATTTCATTACTCACAACCAGATCCAGCAACACCTCCACCCAACACACTGCTCAAGAAAGGAATCCTGGACACATAGGAGTTCCATTCCTTTTGCTCCATTTACTCCCACACTGTCCCAATTGATAAGTGGCTAATTAAAATCTCCCAGAACAATCATTTTATTATTCCTACTCAACTCTCTAATCTGACTGTAGATTTCCTCCCACAATTTGGAAGTCTGTATTACACTCCCACTAATGGAACAAGACCTTTTTATCTTTGACACTCAACCATACGGACTCTCTCTCTCTCTCTGGCCTTGTGTGCACATCACCCTCTCTACAGCACGAGTTTCTCCTTTAACCTATATTCCCACGTCACCTCCTTTCTCATCTTCTCTATCCCTCCTAAATTTATTTGATCTCAGTGTTTATTTTTCATCCTCGTCATGTTTGCAGCCAGGTTTATGTTAATGCTACTAAGTTGACATCTTTCTGTAAATAATCACTTCCAATTCCCCCAGTTTATTTACCACAAACTGTTGACTTGAATCTTTTTTTAACATTATTCCATATCCCATTATTTTTTTGTGTACCCCCAATCTTTACTTCCGTTATCCCAATTTATAACTGGTCCATTTTGTTTTATTCCTCTCCACACAAACCCCCAGATGCACTGTGGGTTATTAGTAATACAGCCCCACACCTTCACTACAGGATATCAATGGTACTGCCCCACACCCCCACTCCATCCCACTTTGAGAGATCAGTGCTACAGCCTCCGCCCCCCTACCCCCATTAACCGTGGGATATGAGTGGTACAGCCCTCCACCCCTCAAATTGGGATCTGTGGTACAGCCCCCCCCCCCACTGTGTGATATCATTGGTACAGAACCACTCTCGCTGTTGGACTTGTGGTACAGCCTACCTCCCTCAGTCGGTAATATCAATGGCACAGCCCTCCCCCACCATCACCCAGGCCAGGATCTGATTGGGGCTGCTCACCAATGACAGCAAAGGGCTTTCAGAAGATTTTTTAATAATAACCAAAAATGACAGGTCGCGCGATCAGCTGGTCACCAGTGCTGCACACGACGCCAGAACACCGGGCCGGTGAGTATGTCACGGTTGAAGAGCTGCTGCTGGCATTCCACACCGCGACTCGGACTGATACTATAGAGCTGCTTGGTGCTGGAGACACTGAGAGGCAGTCCGTGTCCGGTCCCCAGTAGCAGGCGGAGTGTGAACGGACCCACCCCCTCAGCGGATCGACCTGTGACCCTGTGAAGTGCTGGCTCCTCACCGCCCACTATTCATGCTGCACTCGATCCAAAGCAACGTAAAAGCTCTTCTTGTCATCCAGGCAGTGCCAGCCAATGGGGCCGATCTCACAGTCAGCACAGACCAGGTACTTGATGTTGTTCACATTCTTCGTGAAGCCAACATTCTCAAAGGTGTACATGTCATCGACGAACCAATGCTCCTGTAGCATGTCCCCTTCTACTGAGCTGCCCTCAGTGCCCAGCGCCACCTTCTGCCTCATTGATGGAAGGAAGAGCTGCAAGATAAAGCACACCCATTAATCGCATGCCCACTCAGCACTGACTCCACCATGGCTTTGTGAAGGGTAGATCATGTCTGACTAATCTAATTGAATTTTTTGAGGAGGTCACTAACATAGTGGATAGGGGAGTGTATATGGATGTTGTCTATATGAACTTCCAGAAGGTATTCAATAAGATTCTCACAAGAGATCATAGCAAAAATAAAAGCACATGGAATTGGAGGTAACCTTGTAACAAGTGTTGGTAACTGGTTGGGAAGTAGGAGAGAGTAGGGATAAATAGAATGTTCTCTGATTGGCCGGGTGTGACAAGTGTGTTCCCAGGATCTGTACTGGGGCCTCATTTTTTCACCAGATATATCACTGACTTAGATGAAGGAATAGAGAGCTGTATTTCCAAGTTTGCTGATGGCACCAAGTTAGGTGGCACATGGGGGTCCAAGTAGAAATCACAAAGCTAGTGGGATGGTACCAAAATAATTAAATGTTGGCCTTTATCTCAAAAGGGCTATGATATAAAGGGGAAGAAGTGAAGTTCCAGCTGTTCAGAGCCTTGGTCAGACCCCATCTGGACACTGGGCTCAGTTCTGGGCCCCGCGCCTCAGGAAGGGTATACTGGCCTTGGAGAGGGAGCAGCGCAGATTCACCAGAGTGATACCGGGGCTAAAAGGGTTAAATTATGACGACAGTTTGCACAGACTGGGCTTGTATTCCTTTGAATATGGAAGATTAAGGGGTGATATAATTGAGGAGTTTAAAATGTTAAAAGGATTCAATAAGGTAGAGAGAAACTATTTCTTGTGGTGGGGGTATCCAGAACAAGGGGGCATAATTTTAATATTAGAGCTAGGCTGTTTAGGAGTGAAATCAGGAGGCATTTCTTCAGAGTAGAAGAAATCTGAAACACTCCCCCCCGCAAAAGGCTTTGGATGCAGGGGGTCAATTGGAATGAAATCAAAATAGGATTTTTATTGGGTAAGAGTATTGAGGGATACGGAGTAAAGGTGGTAAATGGCGTTGAGCTACAGATCAGCCATTATCTAACTGAATGGTGGAACAGGCTGGAGAGGCTGAATGACCTCCTGTTCTGTGGACACTGCCAGCTCACGGGACAGTCATCCTGCGAACACTCCTGCCGAGCCAATTTCACAAAATGGGACTCCCTCACCTGGTCTTATACATTTATATCGCCTTTCACAACCTCAAGACAGCCCAAAATGCTTCACAGCCAGTCAAGTACATTCAGCGCACAGCAAGCTCCCACAAACAGCAATGTGATAATGACCAGATCATCTGTTTTAAGGATGTTGGTTGAGGGATAAATATTGGCCCCAGGACACCGGGGAGAACCCTGAAATAGTGCCATAGGATCGTCTACCTCCACCTGAGGGGGCAGACTGGCCTCGGTTTAAAGTCTCATGCGAAAGCCGGCACCCCCGACAGTGCGGCGCTCCCTCAGCACCGCACTAGAGGCTCAGGCTGGATTGTTCACCCACGGCCTTCTCAGTCAGAGACCAGGGTGCGGCCGGCTGGGCCAGGCCCACACCTGCAGACCGAGAAGGTTCAACCAAGAATCAGCCCCCGTCAGTGACACCGCCCCGGCCCCGGCCCCGGCTCACCCACCCACCGCCGCTCCCCCGGCCCCACCTCTCTCCGGCGGTACCGCGCTGTCCCCGGGCTCAGCACCCGGGAGCCGCAGCGCTCGCACACCACCGCCTTGCCGTTGGTGCCGGCCGCGCTCACTAGGCCAGGGCGGCGGGGCCCGGTGACCGGGCCGGTCGGCTCCATAACACCGCTCAACTTCCGCTTCCGCTCGTCTTAGCTTCCGTTTTCGGACGCCTCAACTTCTGCTTCCGGCCCGCGCGTTGTCCCTGGAAACCCCGGATAGAAACACCCCCGGGACAGTGACCCCGCCCCCCAATCCCCCACATCCTGTTTCTCCCCCCCCCCCCCCCTGTTTCTCCCCCCCCCCCCCCTGTTTCTCCCCCCCCCCCCCCCTGTTTCTCCCCCCCCCCCCCCCTGTTTCTCCCCCCCCCCCCCCCCCTGTTTCTCCCCCCCCCCCCCCCTGTTTCTCCCCCCCCCCCCCCCCCCTGTTTCTCCCCCCCCCCCCCCCCCTGTTTCTCCCCCCCCCCCCCCCCTGTTTCTCCCCCCCCCCCCCCTGTTTCTCCCCCCCCCCCCCGTTTCTCCCCCCCCCCCCCCGTTTCTCTCCCCCCCCCCCGTTTCTCCCCCCCCCCCCCCCGTTTCTCCCCCCCCCCCCCCCCGTTTCTCTCCCCCCCCCCCCCCGTTTCTCTCCCCCCCCCCCCTGTTTCTCCCCCCCCCCCTGTTTCTCCCCCCCCCCCGTTTCTCTCCCCCCCCCCGTTTCTCTCCCCCCCCCCCCCGTTTCTCTCCCCCCCCCCCCGTTTCTCTCCCCCCCCCCCCTGTTTCTCCCCCCCCCCCCCCTGTTTCTCCCCCCCCCCCCTGTTTCTCCCCCCCCCCCTGTTTCTCCCCCCCCCCCTGTTTCTCCCCCCCCCCCGTTTCTCTCCCCCCCCGTTTCTCTCCCCCCCCCCCCTGTTTCTCCCCCCCCCCCCCCTGTTTCTCCCCCCCCCCCCCTGTTTCTCCCCCCCCCCCCCCTGTTTCTCCCCCCCCCCCCCCTGTTTCTCCCCCCCCCCCCCTGTTTCTCCCCCCCCCCTGTTTCTCCCCCCCCCCCTGTTTCTCCCCCCCCCCCCCGTTTCTCCCCCCCCCCCCGTTTCTCTCCCCCCCCCCCGTTTCTCTCCCCCCCCCCCCGTTTCTCTCCCCCCCCCCCGTTTCTCTCCCCCCCCCCCGTTTCTCTCCCCCCCCCCCCCCGTTTCTCTCCCCCCCCCCCCCGTTTCTCTCCCCCCCCCCCCCGTTTCTCTCCCCCCCCCCCCCGTTTCTCTCCCCCCCCCCCCCCGTTTCTCTCCCCCCCCCCGTTTCTCTCCCCCCCCCCCGTTTCTCTCCCCCCCCCCCGTTTCTCTCCCCCCCCCCCCCGTTTCTCTCCCCCCCCCCCCCGTTTCTCTCCCCCCCCCCCCCGTTTCTCTCCCCCCCCCCCGTTTCTCTCCCCCCCCCCCCGTTTCTCTCCCCCCCCCCCCGTTTCTCTCCCCCCCCCCCCGTTTCTCTCCCCCCCCCCCCCGTTTCTCTCCCCCCCCCCCCGTTTCTCTCCCCCCCCCCCCCCGTTTCTCTCCCCCCCCCCCCTGTTTCTCCCCCCCCCCCTGTTTCTCCCCCCCCCCCCCTGTTTCTCCCCCCCCCCCCCTGTTTCTCCCCCCCCCCCCCCTGTTTCTCCCCCCCCCCCCCTGTTTCTCCCCCCCCCCCCTGTTTCTCCCCCCCCCCCCTGTTTCTCCCCCCCCCCCCCTGTTTCTCCCCCCCCCCCCCCCTGTTTCTCCCCCCCCCCCCCCTGTTTCTCCCCCCCCCCCCCCTGTTTCTCCCCCCCCCCCCCCTGTTTCTCCCCCCCCCCCCCTGTTTCTCCCCCCCCCCCCTGTTTCTCCCCCCCCCCCCTGTTTCTCCCCCCCCCCCCCCCCTGTTTCTCCCCCCCCCCCCCCCCTGTTTCTCCCCCCCCCCCCCCCCCCCCTGTTTCTCCCCCCCCCCCCTGTTTCTCCCCCCCCCCCCTGTTTCTCCCCCCCCCCCCCTGTTTCTCCCCCCCCCCCCTGTTTCTCCCCCCCCCCCCCTGTTTCTCCCCCCCCCCCTGTTTCTCCCCCCCCCCCTGTTTCTCCCCCCCCCCCCTGTTTCTCCCCCCCCCCCTGTTTCTCCCCCCCCCCCTGTTTCTCCCCCCCCCCCTGTTTCTCCCCCCCCCCCTGTTTCTCCCCCCCCCCCTGTTTCTCCCCCCCCCCCTGTTTCTCCCCCCCCCCCTGTTTCTCCCCCCCCCCCCCTGTTTCTCCCCCCCCCCCTGTTTCTCCCCCCCCCCCCTGTTTCTCCCCCCCCCCCCCCCTGTTTCTCCCCCCCCCCCCCCCCTGTTTCTCCCCCCCCCTGTTTCTCCCCCCCCCCTATTTCTCCCCCCCCCCTTTTCTCCCCCCCCCCCTGTTTCTCCCCCCCCCCTGTTTCTCCCCCCCCCTGTTTCTCCCCCCCCCTGTTTCTCCCCCCCCTGTTTCTCCCCCCCTGTTTCTCCCCCCCTGTTTCTCCCCCCCCCTGTTTCTCCCCCCCCCCTGTTTCTCCCCCCCCCTGTTTCTCCCCCCCCTGTTTCTCCCCCCCCCCTGTTTCTCCCCCCCCCCTGTTTCTCCCCCCCCCCTGTTTCTCCCCCCCCCTGTTTCTCCCCCCCCCCTGTTTCTCCCCCCCCCTGTTTCTCCCCCCCCCTGTTTCTCCCCCCCCCCTGTTTCTCCCCCCCCCCCTGTTTCTCCCCCCCCCCCTGTTTCTCCCCCCCCCCCTGTTTCTCCCCCCCCCCTGTTTCTCCTCCCCCCCCCTGTTTCTCCCCCCCCCCCTGTTTCTCCCCCCCCCCCCCTGTTTCCCCCCCCCCCCTGTTTCCCCCCCCCCCCCTGTTTCCCCCCCCCCCTGTTTCCCCCCCCCCCTGTTTCCCCCCCCCCCCCTGTTTTTCCCCCCCCCCTGTTTCCCCCCCCCCTGTTTCTCCCCCCCCCTGTTTCTCCCCCCCCCCCTGTTTCTCCCCCCCCTGTTTCTCCCCCCCCTGTTTCTCCCCCCCCTGTTTCTCCCCCCCCTGTTTCTCCCCCCCCTGTTTCTCCCCCCCCTGTTTCTCCCCCCCCTGTTTCTCCCCCCCCCTGTTTCTCCCCCCCCCCTGTTTCTCCCCCCCCCCTGTTTCTCCCCCCCCCCCTGTTTCTCCCCCCCCCCTGTTTCTCCCCCCCCCCTGTTTCTCCCCCCCCCCCGTTTCTCCCCCCCCCCGTTTCACCCCCCCCCCTGTTTCTCCCCCCCCCTGTTTCTCCCAATTCACAATTCACACAATTCAAATCGCTTTATTGGCATGACAAGTTACATCCTATGTTGCCAAAGCATCAAAATACATTTATGGTTTACCACATAAACGCAGTTCTATTCATACAGTACATAAACAGGTATATCCCTGAGTGTATAAATATACATTCGCATTGTTTATATACACTCTTTTCCTAGTTCACTGGTTGGCTCTCTGTTCATGGCAAGCTGTAACATAGCGTGCCGCCAGTGTTATACAGCTTCTCTCCTCTCCCAGTAGGAATGGGAGTTTTTGGTTGTCATTCAGATTTCTGAAATCAGGGCATATTTGTGAGAATTTTTGGTAGAAATTCTCCCTGATGCCCTGATATTTTCCACAAGCTGTGAGGAAGTGCATCTCTGTCTCCACCACTCCCTGACTGCAGTACGAGCATATCCTGTCCTCTCTTGGCAGCCTGGTCTGCCTGTGTCTGCCTTTTTCGATCGCTAGGCTATGTTCGCTAAGTCTGTACCTTGTCAAGGTTCTTCTCAGTTTGTTATCCTTTACCATGGTCAGGTAATCAGCTATGTTGTATTGTCTGTTTAGGGCCAAGTAGCAATTGAGTTTGCTTTGGGTTTTTGTTGTTTCTGCCCAATATGTCAGATATTTTTCCTTTTGCTTAGCGACGATTGTGTTGGGTCGAATTCTTTGTGTTACCCTGTCACTGTCCTGGGGCTGGTTATTGTTAGTATTGTTAGTAGTTACTTCACTGAGTCCCAGGACTAGTTGACTGAGGGTATTCTTCTTTATGGTCAGCTCTTGGCATTTCAGGGCGTCGTAGTGATAGCATTGGGGATTGCTCATTTGCAGGTGATTCCAAAATTTGGTGGCTCTTTTTTGGATAGTGATTATTAATGGATATTGGCCTAGTTCCGCCCTGCATGCATTGTTTACTGTTTTCCTTTGAGTCCGGAGGATACTTTTACAGAATTCTGCATGTAGGATCTCAATTGGGTGTTTGTCCCATTTTGCAAATTCTTGTTGAGTTAGCGGTCCCCATACCTCACTGCCATAGAGTGCAATTGGTTCAATTACTGATTTGAAAATTTTGAGCCAAATGCTAATTGGGATTTCTATTTGGATTGATTTTTTGATGGCATAGAAAGCCCTTCTTGCTTTCTCTTTCAGTTCATTCACAGCCAGTTTGAAGTTTCCCGTAGAACTGATTTTTAAGCCCAAGTATGTGTAGTTAGTGGTTTGTTCAATTTTGGTTGTTCCTACTGTGCAATTTATTTTGGGTCCCTGATGTTTGGATCTTTGCTGGAACACAAGGACTTTGGTTTTTTGGGGATTTATTGTCAGGGCCCAAGTCTGGCAGTACGACTCCAGCAGGTCCAGGTTTTGCTGCAGCCCCTCTTTAGTAGGTGACAGCAGAACCAGGTCGTCTGCATAGAGGAGGAATTTGACCTTGGATTCATATAGGGTGAGGCCGGGTGCTGTAGATTGTTCAAGTAGTTTTGCCAATCCATTTATGTAAATATTAAAGAGTGTCGGTGAGATTGGCGAGCCCTGCGTCACCCCCCGCCCCTGTGGGAAGTATTTTGTTTGTTTGTCTCCAATTTTAACTGCACATTTGTTGTTTGTATACATTGATTTAATTACATCATATGTTTTCCCTCCTACCCCGCTTTCGATAATTTTCAGGAATAAACCGTCATGCCAGATGGAGTCGAAAGCCTTCTGGAAATCTACAAAGCATGCGTAGATTTTGCTTTTGTTATGGTGAACGTGTTTGTCAATTAGGGTCTGTAGGGTGAAGATATGATCGGATGTTCTATAGTTTGGCAGGAATCCAATTTGGCTTTTACTCAAGACATTGTGCTCCTCAAGGAAGTTTATAAGTCTTTTGTTTATGATGCTACAGAATACCTTCCCCAGGTTACTGTTTACACAGATGCCTCGATAGTTGTTTGGGTCGATTTTGTCCCCACTTTTGTATATGGGCGTTATGAGTCCTTTGTTCCAGATATCAGGGAAATAACCGACACTCAGAACCAAGTTGAAGAGTTTTAGGATAGCCAGTTTCATTTTGTTGTCTGTGTGTTTAAGCATCTCGTTTAGTATGCCGTCTGTCCCGCAGGCTTTTCCTGGTCGCAGGTCCTTGAGTTTTTCAAGAAGTTCTTTTTCTGTTATTATGGCGTCCAGCGGGTTTTGGTTATCTTTTATGGCCATTTCTAGCTTTTCCAGTTTTTTGCATATTTGGTGTTGCTCTGGTCTTAGTGTGTTTTTCTGGTATAATTTTTCAAAGTGGTTTACCCATGTGTCCCCATTTTGAATGGCCAAATCGTCGTGTTGTTTTTTGTGTAGTGTTTTCAAGTTTTCCCAGAAACAATTGGAATCAATGGATTCCTCCATGGAGCTGAGTGTATTCTTAATATATTGCTCTTTTTTGGTTCTGAGTGTGTTTCTGTATTGTGTTAGTGTCTGACAATAAGTAAGGCGTAGTTCCTCGTTTTCTGGATGTCTGTGTTTTTGGTTTGATATTTTTCTAAGTTTTTTCCTCATGTTATGGCAATCTCGGTCAAACCATTTTTCATAGTTTTTTGTTTTGGGTTTGTTCTTGCGAGCTTGCCCCCTGTTTCTCCCCCCCCCCCTGTTTCTCCCCCCCCCCCCTGTTTCTCCCCCCCCCCCCCTGTTTCTCCCCCCCCCTGTTTCTCCCCCCCCCTGTTTCTCCCCCCCCCTGTTTCTCCCCCCCACCTGTTTCTCCCCCCCCCCCTGTTTCTCCCCCCCCCCCCTGTTTCTCCCCCCCCCCCCCTGTTTCTCCCCCCCCCCCCTGTTTCTCCCCCCCCCCTGTTTCTCCCCCCCCCCCTGTTTCTCCCCCCCCCCCTGTTTCTCCCCCCCCCCCTGTTTCTCCCCCCCCCCCCTGTTTCTCCCCCCCCCCTGTTTCTCCCCCCCCCCTGTTTCTCCCCCCCCCCCTGTTTCTCCCCCCCTGTTTCTCCCCCCCCCCTGTTTCTCCCCCCCCCCTGTTTCTCCCCCCCCCCTGTTTCTCCCCCCCCCCTGTTTCTCCCCCCCCCCTGTTTCTCCCCCCCCCTGTTTCTCCCCCCCATGTTTCTCCCCCCCCCTGTTTCTCCCCCCCCCTGTTTCTCCCCCCCACTGTTTCTCCCCCCCCTGTTTCTCCCCCCCCCCTGTTTCTCCCCCCCCCGTTTCTCCCCCCCCCTGTTTCTCCCCCCCCTGTTTCTCCCCCCCCCTGTTTCTCCCCCCCCTGTTTCTCCCCCCCCCCCTGTTTCTCCCCCCCCCCTGTTTCTCCCCCCCCCCTGTTTCTCCCCCCCCCTGTTTCTCCCCCCCCCGTTTCTCCCCCCCCCCCGTTTCTCCCCCCCCCCGTTTCTCCCCCCCCCCGTTTCTCCGCCCCCCCGTTTCTCCCCCCCTGTTTCTCCCCCCCCCTGTTTCTCCCCCCCCTGTTTCTCCCCCCCCCCTGTTTCTCCCCCCCCCCCCTGTTTCTCCCCCCCCCTGTTTCTCCCCCCCCCTGTTTCTCCCCCCCCCTGTTTCTCCCCCCCCTGTTTCTCCCCCCCCTGTTTCTCCCCCCCCCCCCTGTTTCTCCCCCCCCCCTGTTTCTCCCCCCCCCTGTTTCTCCCCCCCCCCTGTTTCTCCCCCCCCCCTGTTTCTCCCCCCCCCTGTTTCTCCCCCCCCCCTGTTTCTCCCCCCCCCCTGTTTCTCCCCCCCCCCTGTTTCTCCCCCCCCCTGTTTCTCCCCCCCGCCCTGTTTCTCCCCCCGCCCTGTTTCTCCCCCCGCCCTGTTTCTCCCCCCGCCCTGTTTCTCCCCCCGCCCTGTTTCTCCCCCCGCCCTGTTTCTCCCCGCCCCCTGTTTCTCCCCCCCCCTGTTTCTCCCCCCCCCCTGTTTCCTCTCCCCCCCCTGTTTCCCTTCCCCCCCTGTTTCCCTTCCCCCCCCCCTGTTTCCCTTCCCCCCTGTTTCCCTTCCCCCCCCCTGTTTCCCTTCCCCCCCCCTGTTTCCCTTCCCCCCCTGTTTCCCTTCCCCCCCTGTTTCCCTTTCCCCCCCCCGTTTCCCTTTCCCCCCCCCGTTTCCCTTTCCCCCCCCCGTTTCCCTTTCCCCCCCCCGTTTCCCTTTCCCCCCCCCGTTTCCCTTTCCCCCCCCGTTTCCCTTTCCCCCCCCCGTTTCCCTTTCCCCCCCGTTTCCCTTTCCCCCCCCGTTTCCCTTTCCCCCCCCCGTTTCCCTTTCCCCCCCCCCCGTTTCCCTTTCCCCCCCCCCGTTTCCCTTCCCCCCCCCCGTTTCCCTTCCCCCCCCCCGTTTCCCTTTCCCCCCCCCCGTTTCCCTTTCCCCCCCCCGTTTCCCTTTCCCCCCCCCCCGTTTCCCTTTCCCCCCCCCGTTTCCCTTTCCCCCCCCCCGTTTCCCTTTTCCCCCCCCCTGTTTCCCTTTCCCCCCCCCTGTTTCCCTTTCCCCCCCCCTGTTTCCCTTTCCCCCCCCCTGTTTCCCTTTCCCCCCACCCCCTGTTTCCCTTTCCCCCCACCCCCTGTTTCCCTTTCCCCCCACCCCCTGTTTCCCTTTCCCCCCACCCCCTGTTTCCCTTTCCCCCCACCCCCTGTTTCCCTTTCCCCCCACCCCCTGTTTCCCTTTCCCCCCCCGTTTCCCTTTCCCCCCCCTGTTTCCCTTTCCCCCCCCCTGTTTCCCTTTCCCCCCCCCCTGTTTCCCTTTCCCCCCCCCCTGTTTCCCTTTCCCCCCCCTGTTTCCCTTTCCCCCCCCTGTTTCCCTTCCCCCCCCCCTGTTTCCCTTTCCCCCCCCTGTTTCCCTTCCCCCCCCCCTGTTTCCCTTCCCCCCCCCTGTTTCCCTTTCCCCCCCTGTTTCCCTTTCCCCCCCTGTTTCCCTTTCCCCCCCCTGTTTCGTTTCCCTTCCCCCCCTGTTTCCCTTTCCCCCCCCCGTTTCCCTTTCCCCCCCGTTTCCCTTTCCCCCCCCCGTTTCCCTTTCCCCCCCCCGTTTCCCTTTCCCCCCACCCCCTGTTTCCCTTTCCCCCCACCCCCTGTTTCCCTTTCCCCCCCCGTTTCCCTTCCCCCCCCGTTTCCCTTTCCCCCCCCCTGTTTCCCTTTCCCCCCCCCTGTTTCCCTTTCCCCCCCCCTGTTTCCCTTTCCCCCCCCCTGTTTCCCTTTCCCCCCCCCTGTTTCCCTTTCCCCCCCCCTGTTTCCCTTTCCCCCCCCTGTTTCCCTTTCCCCCCCCCTGTTTCCCTTTCCCCCCCCCTGTTTCCCTTTCCCCCCCCCTGTTTCCCTTTCCCCCCCCCTGTTTCCCTTTCCCCCCCCCTGTTTCCCTTTCCCCCCCCTGTTTCCCTTCCCCCCCCTGTTTCCCTTTCCCCCCCCCCTGTTTCCCTTTCCCCCCCCCCTGTTTCCCTTTCCCCCCCCCTGTTTCCCTTTCCCCCCCCCGTTTCCCTTTCCCCCCCCTGTTTCCCTTTCCCCCCCCTGTTTCCCTTTCCCCCCCTGTTTCCCTTTCCCCCCCTGTTTCCCTTTCCCCCCCCTGTTTCCCTTTCCCCCCCCCTGTTTCCCTTTCCCCCCCCCTGTTTCCCTTTCCCCCCCCCCTGTTTCCCTTTCCCCCCCCCTGTTTCCCTTTCCCCCCCCCCTGTTTCCCTTTCCCCCCCCCTGTTTCCCTTTCCCCCCCCCCCTGTTTCCCTTTCCCCCCCCCCTGTTTCCCTTCCCCCCCCTGTTTCCCTTTCCCCCACCCCTGTTTCCCTTCCCCCCCCTGTTTCCCTTTCCCCCACCCCCTGTCTTCCCTCCCTTTCCCCCCACCCCCTGTTTCCCTTTCCCCCCCCTGTTTCCCTTTCCCCCCACCCCCTGTTTCCCTTTCCCCCCCCGTTTCCCTTCCCCCCCCCGTTTCCCTTTCCCCCCCCCGTTTCCCTTTCCCCCCCCTGTTTCCCTTTCCCCCCCCCTGTTTCCCTTCCCCCCCCCTGTTTCCCTTCCCCCCCCCTGTTTCCCTTCCCCCCCCCCTGTTTCCCTTTCCCCCCCCCCTGTTTCCCTTCCCCCCCCCCTGTTTCCCTTCCCCCCCCCCCTGTTTCCCTTTCCCCCCCCCTGTTTCCCTTTCCCCCCCCCTGTTTCCCTTTCCCCCCCCCTGTTTCCCTTTCCCCCCCCCCTGTTTCCCTTTCCCCCCCCCCTGTTTCCCTTTCCCCCCCCTGTTTCCCTTTCCCCCCCCCTGTTTCCCTTTCCCCCCCCCCTGTTTCCCTTTCCCCCCCCCCTGTTTCCCTTTCCCCCCCCCCTGTTTCCCTTTCCCCCCCCCCTGTTTCCCTTTCCCCCCCCCCTGTTTCCCTTTCCCCCCCCCCTGTTTCCCTTTCCCCCCCTGTTTCCCTTTCCCCCCCCTGTTTCCCTTTCCCCCCCCCTGTTTCCCTTTCCCCCCCCTGTTTCCCTTTCCCCCCCCCTGTTTCCCTTTCCCCCCCCCTGTTCCCTTCCCCCCCGTTTCCCTCCCCCCCGTTTCCCTTTCCCCCCCCTGTTTCCCCTTCCCCCCCCTGTTTCCCTTTCCCCCCCTCCTGTTTCCCTTTCCCCCCCCCTGTTTCCCTGTTCCCCCCTCCTGTTTCCCCCTCCTGTTCCCCCCCTCCTGTTTCCCCCCTCCTGTTCCCTCCCCCTCCTGTTTCCCCCCTCCTGTTCCCCCCCTCCTGTTCCCCCCTCCTGTTTCCCCCTCCTGTCCCCCCCTCCTGTTCCCCCCCTCCTGTCTTCCCCCCCCTCCTGTTTCCCCCCCCGCCTCCTGTTTCCCCCCTCCTGTTTCCCCCCCTCCTGTTTCCCCCCTCCCCCCCCCTGTTCCCCCCTCCCCTGTTTCCCCCCCCCTGTTTCCCCCCTTCCCCCCCCCTGTTTCCCCCTATTCCCCCCCCCTGTTTCCCCCTCCTGTTTCCCCCCCCTCCTGTTTCCCCCCCTGTTTCCCCCCCCTGTTTCCCCCCTCCTGTTCCCCCCTCCTGTTTCCCCCCTCCTGTTTCCCCCCTCCTGTTTCCCCCCTCCTGTTTCCCCCCTCCTGTTTCCCCCCCCTCCTGTTTCCCCCCCTTCCCCCCTCCTGTTTCCCCCCCTCCTGTTTCCCCCCCTCCTGTTTCCCCCCCTCCTGTTTCCCCCCCTCCTGTTTCCCCCCTCCTGTTTCCCCCCCTCCTGTTTCCCCCCCCCTGTTTCCCCCCCCTCCCCTGTTTCTCCCCCCCCTGTTTCTCCCCCCCCCCTGTTTCTCCCCCCCCCTGTTTCCCCCCCCCCTGTTTCCCCCCCCCCTGTTTCTCCCCCCCCCCTGTTTCTCCCCCTCTCCCCCCCCCTGTTTCTCCCCCCCCCTGTTTCTCCCCCCCCCCTGTTTCTCCCCCCCCCCTGTTTCTCCCCCCCCCCTGTTTCTCCCCCCCCCCTGTTTCTCCCCCCCCCTGTTTCTCCCCCCCCCCCTGTTCTCCCCCCCCCTGTTTCTCCCCCCCCCGTTTCTCCCCCCCCCCTGTTTCTCCCCCCCCCCCCTGTTTCTCCCCCCCCCCTGTTTCTCCCCCCCCCCCTGTTTCTCCCCCCCCCCCTGTTTCTCCCCCCCCCCCTGTTTCTCCCCCCCCCCCCTGTTTCTCCCCCCCCCCCTGTTTCTCCCCCCCCCCCCTGTTTCTCCCCCCCCCCTGTTTCTCCCCCCCCCCCCTGTTTCTCCCCCCCCCCCCTGTTTCTCCCCCCCCCCCCTGTTTCTCCCCCCCCCCCCTGTTTCTCCCCCCCCCCCCTGTTTCTCCCCCCCCCCCTGTTTCTCCCCCCCCCCCTGTTTCTCCCCCCCCCCCTGTTTCTCCCCCCCCCCCTGTTTCTCCCCCCCCCCCCTGTTTCTCCCCCCCCCCCCTGTTTCTCCCCCCCCCCCCTGTTTCTCCCCCCCCCCCCTGTTTCTCCCCCCCCCCCCTGTTTCTCCCCCCCCCCCCTGTTTCTCCCCCCCCCCCCTGTTTCTCCCCCCCCCCCCCTGTTTCTCCCCCCCCCCCCCTGTTTCTCCCCCCCCCCCCTGTTTCTCCCCCCCCCCCCTGTTTCTCCCCCCCCCCCCTGTTTCTCCCCCCCCCCCCTGTTTCTCCCCCCCCCCCCTGTTTCTCCCCCCCCCCCCTGTTTCTCCCCCCCCCCCCTGTTTCTCCCCCCCCCCCCCTGTTTCTCCCCCCCCCCCCTGTTTCTCCCCCCCCCCCTGTTTCTCCCCCCCCCCCCTGTTTCCCCCCCCCCCCTGTTTCTCCCCCCCCCCCTGTTTCTCCCCCCCCCCCCTGTTTCTCCCCCCCCCCCCTGTTTCTCCCCCCCCCCCCTGTTTCTCCCCCCCCCCCCTGTTTCTCCCCCCCCCCCCTGTTTCTCCCCCCCCCCCCCTGTTTCTCCCCCCCCCCCCCTGTTTCTCCCCCCCCCCCCCTGTTTCTCCCCCCCCCCCCCTGTTTCTCCCCCCCCCCCCCCTGTTTCTCCCCCCCCCCCCTGTTTCTCCCCCCCCCCCCCTGTTTCTCCCCCCCCCCCCCCTGTTTCTCCCCCCCCCCCCTGTTTCTCCCCCCCCCCCCCCTGTTTCTCCCCCCCCCCCCCTGTTTCTCCCCCCCCCCCCTGTTTCTCCCCCCCCCCCCCCTGTTTCTCCCCCCCCCCCCCCCTGTTTCTCCCCCCCCCCCCCTGTTTCTCCCCCCCCCCCCCTGTTTCTCCCCCCCCCCCCCTGTTTCTCCCCCCCCCCCCCTGTTTCTCCCCCCCCCCTGTTCTCCCCCCCCCCCCTGTTTCTCCCCCCCCCCCTGTTTCTCCCCCCCCCCCCCCTGTTTCTCCCCCCCCCCCCCTGTTTCTCCCCCCCCCCCCCCTGTTTCTCCCCCACCCCCCCCCTGTTTCTCCCCCCCCCCCCCCCCCCTGTTTCTCCCCCCCCCCCCCCCCTGTTTCTCCCCCCACCCCCCCCCCTGTTTCTCCCCCCCCCCCCCCTGTTTCTCCCCCCCCCCCCCTGTTTCTCCCCCCACCCCCCCTGTTTCTCCCCCCCCCCCCCCTGTTTCTCCCCCCACCCCCCCTGTTTCTCCCCCCCCCCCCCCTGTTTCTCCCCCCCCCCCCTGTTTCTCCCCCCCCCCCCCTGTTTCTCCCCCCCCCCCCCTGTTTCTCCCCCCCCCCCCCTGTTTCTCCCCCCACCCCCCCTGTTTCTCCCCCCACCCCCCCTGTTTCTCCCCCCCCCCCCCCTGTTTCTCCCCCCACCCCCCCCTGTTTCTCCCCCCACCCCCCCTGTTTCTCCCCCCACCCCCCCCTGTTTCTCCCCCCACCCCCCCCTGTTTCTCCCCCCACCCCCCCCTGTTTCTCCCCCCACCCCCCCTGTTTCTCCCCCCACCCCCCCTGTTTCTCCCCCCACCCCCCCTGTTTCTCCCCCCACCCCCCCTGTTTCTCCCCCCACCCCCCCTGTTTCTCCCCCCCACCCCCCCTGTTTCTCCCCCCACCCCCCCTGTTTCTCCCCCCACCCCCCCTGTTTCTCCCCCCACCCCCCCTGTTTCTCCCCCCACCCCCCTGTTTCTCCCCCCCACCCCCCCCTGTTTCTCCCCCCCACCCCCCCTGTTTCTCCCCCCCCCCCTCTTCCTGTTTCTCCCCCCCCCCTCTTCCTGTTTCTCCCCCCCCCCTCTTCCTGTTTCTCCCCCCCCCCCTCTTCCTGTTTCTCCCCCCCCCCTCTTCCTGTTTCTCCCCCCCCCTCTTCCTGTTTCTCCCCCCCCCCCTCTTCCTGTTTCTCCCCCCCCCCTCTTCCTGTTTCTC
>NC_141004.1:72312516-72424822 GCF_052327205.1 Somniosus microcephalus | reverse complement strand
TTTTTGTCTGACCAAAAAGTAAATATGCCTATTAGAGTCCCCTAATGGTAAGCTTTCTTTTGATAAAACATATGTGTAGGTACGCTCTATAACTTTTGATTGTATAGCCGGACAGACGGAAAGACAAACAGACAGACAAACAGACAGAAAGACAGATGGACGGACCGGTTTATATATATAATGATTGGAGCGTGCAACCCAGCGCTGACACCATTGCAGAAGGGAGTTTCACCTGGGAAACACACAGGAACAGCACAACATGCCAGAGAGAGGGCTCCAAGGTTCCCCGATGCCACCCTTGAGGCCTGAGTGCAGGAAGTTGACAGGAGAAGAGAAGTCCTGTATCCACAGGGGGCCAGTGGGCCCTCCAGACAGATATTGCGAAGGCAGTAGGAGCAGATAGCAGTGGAGGTCAATGCCAGCAGTTTTGTCCCGAGGATGTGGACACGGTGCCGAAAGAAGTTCAATGACCTGTTGCCTCACAGCGCCAGGGCCCCAGGTTCGAATCCGGCCTTGGGCGACTGTCTGTGTGGAGTTTGCACATTCTCCCCGTGTTTGCGTGGGTTTCCTCCGGGTGCTCCGGTTTCCTCCCACAGTCCAAAGATGTGCAGGTTAGGTTGATTGTCTATGATAAATTGACCCTTAGTGTTAGGGGGATTAAAATATGTGGGGTTACGGATTTAGGGTGGGATATGTGTTGGTGTAGGGGTTACGGGGATCGGGTGGGATATGTGTCGATGCAGGCTCGATGGGCCGAAATGGCCTCTATCTGCACTGTGGGGTTTCTGTGACCTCACACGAGTGGTCAAGGTCAGCGAATGCATCTTCAAATGTCTTCTCTCACCAACTGCACCACTAGCCTCAAACACTGCTCAATGCAGCACACTCCCATCACTCACCTACCATCTCTATCAGTCACGACTCAGACCTCATATTCATAGCTCCATCTCACCCTCATACATTTAGCACTGCTGCAAGCCTCACACCCACATCTCACAGCTTGCACACACTGCCAGCTATTCAACCATGACAGGCACATCAACCAAACAGATTGCACCACACTCACTGACACACTTCGCTCTCTCTTGTAGGACAAGGTGGCTCATAATTGGAGGCAGCAGGAGCTAACTGTCAGGGGACAGGCACGCCTGCATATCCTTACCCCAGTCGAGGAGATGGTGCTAGCTATTATTGGAGGGCCGCAACTGAGGCTGGGGCCAGCGGCAGGGCTGAAACCATTGAAGATGACAGTATGCTCATACCTAATCCTCTTGCTCACATCCCACTTCCCCCTCATCCCACAATCTCTTCTGATTTACAAGGTGTAAATGGTGTAAGCATGCACATCTTGCTTTCCCCCACCCCCTCTCATCGCAACTCTACCTTTGTGCATTTCTCCTTTCAGATACCCAAGAACTCCAACCTGGGCAGGCAGTGGTGGAAGAGGAAGAGGGGAGTGATGATGAAGAAGAAACAGCATCACTCAATCGCACACTTGCAGTCACCAGCTCTGAAACTTGGACTCCGCATACTTTAGAGGGTAGATTAGAGGCAGGATCTGCACGTGGTAAGTCACTGGGCATGAGTGGACTGCAGTCAGGGCGGGGGAAAGGGTAGCGCAGGTGCCAGCTCCCTGGAGGGCACACAAGTTCGGCTGCACAGGACTCAAATGAGGACTTTGATGGGGCGGCTTACAGAAGAATGCTGATGGGTATATGCAATGAAATGCTAGGTGCATTGGCAGGCCTGCCAGAAAGCCTGAGTGCAATGTCAAGGAGCACGGAGGAGTCCAGCACCAACCTTGCACAAGACTTTGCAGAGAGTTTGGAGCCCATCCTATCCAGCATGGAAAGAGTGGGCAGATCCATTAGCGCACTTGTGGACCCAACCATCCCATCATGCAGCGTCTGATGGCCGAGGTCTTCACTTCCATTGCGGCACAAGCCGAAGCCTGCCAACGTCTGAGTGCTGCAATGGAAGCTCAGAATAAAGTCATGCAAGCTCAGCTTGTTGCGATGGAATCACAGACTGCTGCCATCATGGCTGTGGTTACCAGTGTTGAAAGGGGCTTACAGGGTGTCACAGCAGTCGAGAAATCTGTCCTCCAACAGATTACTAGGATTGCTGAGGTGCCGCCCCGGGGGAGTAGCAGTGACTCCATGGAACACGACCCTGCTGTCCTCTCTCAGGATGACAGCATTCGTCCTCCCACCACTGCCACTCTGCCAGTGCCCTTGCAGGTGCCTGTCAGCCAGCCCAGATTGCAGCTGCCTATGCAGACATGGTGCAGCCACTGGGGTAGCACTGTGTAGGAGCACCAGGACAGGCAAAGGCACACTGAAGACAGGCACATGGAATGGACAAGGGTGATTAGTTGACTTTTGTATGCAATATTGGAATGGTTTGATTTATAAATTTGAATGTTTGTTTTGTGATGGTTTTTATTGCAGCATTGTGGCCAAGAGGACGCTGTGATGGTCAGTCAGAGAGGGAGGTAAGGTGTGGGAGTATTGGTGAATGGGGAATTGGGGTTGCATTCACTGGTACCTCAGTCAGATGGAACGATCACGGACAGCCCCAGCAGAAAGGTGCTGTCTGGGTTGCCTTCTCCTCCTGCTCCTCCTCATCTGCCGGAGCTGGTTACTGTACAGCTGGTGGCAAGGGCTGTGCCCTCATGATGACGAGGTTGTGCAGCATGCAGCAGACCACGATGAGTCTCAAGACGCAATCTGGCAAGTACTACAGGGCTCCTCCAGAGCGTTCCAGGCAGCAGAAGCGTTGTTTAAGCACCCCGATCACATTCCATGTGGCTGCACGGCTTTAGTTATATACATGCTGCCCACGTGTGCTTGGGTTGCACACTGGAGTCATGAGCCAGGTGGTCAGCCCTTGTCACCCAAGAGCCACCCTCTGGTTTGCTGAGGTTGCTGAAATGTGGATTGTACAGTGGACTGCCGCAGAATGAGGGCATCATGACTGCTGCCAGGATACCGAGCACTGACCTGCATGATGAACTGAGTGTGGTTGCACACCAGCTGGACAATGAGGGAGTGGAATCCATTCTGGTTGTGGTACATCTCTTGAATACACATGCAGTGCCGGCAAAGCGACGTGTGTGCAGTCAATGGAACCCTGGACCATGGGGGAGCCTGCACCACGGGGGAGCCTGCTATCCTCGCAAACCCACATGCTCGCTCCGCCTGCTTCTTGCTAGCAAGAGAGAATGAAATGTGTTCAGCTCTCTTTGCAAACATTGCCTCAGTGACCTCCCTTATACAGGAGTGGATGGTAAACTGGGAGATGTTGGAAATATCGCCTGCTCCAGCCTGGAAGGAGTCCGATGCATAAAAGTTCATGGCCACCCTCACCTTGAAAGCCACTGGCAATGTGGTCCTCGCCCTGCTCCGAGGCTGCAGTTCAGCCTGCAACAGGTGGCAGATTTCAGTGAGCGCCTCCTTAGTGAAACGGAGACATTGCATGCTCTGTTCCTCGCTGAGGTTGAGGTAGGAGAATTGCTCCTTGAAGACCCTGGGTGGATATGGTCTCCAGCTGAGAGTCCTTCTCCCCCTCCTCCTCCTGCCTCTTCTAGCAGCTCTGTGTGGCCTCTGCTTATTCTCTGTCATGCTGCAGGCCAAGGGGGAATCGAAACTACTGCACCCATGTCTGGGAGCAACTGGTCTGAGCAGACCCCTTGCAAGTCAGTACCAGGTCCTTGAGCACGTGCAACACTAGTCTTTGTAGACTTTAGGCAACTTTAAAGAACTCTGGAAACCAGCAAACACTTCTGCAAACTCAGCAACAGCCAATAGAAATCAATCAGCAACGAACCTGTAATAGGTGATGAACCCTTTAAATAGCGCTGGTGTTCTTCCTGCTGCTGAATGCATGTTCAGCTGTATGAGGTTAAGAGCAGGCATTAGCTCCAGCATTGAGGTCGAAAATGGCAGCACTGGCATCAAATCAGCTTTGCACACTGATTGACATCACAATCTGCCTGCTCTGCATATTTCCGGTGCATGCTCCCTGCGCCGATGCAAAAGACCTCACCAAAAAAGTGTCCGACACAAAATGGCACCCGTAGCGCCGAAAAATCGGATGCTATGGAACCACATTTCGCTGCCATAATATATAGTGTGTTACAACCAGTAAGACATGGCATGTTATTATATATATATAATATATACAGGAGTGTTGTTACACCCAATAACACATGGTGGGGTTGATTTTAACTCAGCCGTGAGGCGGGCTTTGAGGCATGTGGGGGGGTTAAAAAAAAAGAAAAAAAAAAAAAAAAAAGCTAAAACTGGGGGTCGGGACCCCCCATCTGCTTCCTGACCCCGAACCATTTTAACCCAGGCATGTCTGATGGTCCCGAATCAGTCCCGCCTCCAACAGGCGGGCTTGGTCTTTAAGGCCCTTAATCAGCAATAATTGGCCTTCATTATCCCATTTTAACAGGTCCTTGCATTTTTAAGCCTGTTCCCACGTAAAACACGCCTGGTGGGGATCACGCCTGTGAAACCTGGCGGGAGCACTATTGGCTTGCTGATTATCAGCTGCAGGTCAATCATTAAAGAGATTTGATCAGCCATCATTTGCAGGTGGCAGGACTTTGTTGTTTCAGGCCTGGGGCAACTTTTACCAGGCTTAACCACACCTGTGGAAGGTTGGAGCCTCACACACATCTCCAGTGTGACCTCCTGGGAAACCCCGCTCGCCACCTTCACTCAGCGCTTCCTCAACGGAGGCATCTACCAGAAACATGGGAGCCATTTATTTCCTTCCCTTCTGGGCATTAGATGAGCTCGAACACCAGCCGCGGCACCAGCAGAACCAGGAACAACAGCAGCAGCAACAGGAGCGCCAGGCTGCTGCTCACCCACCTGAAGCTGCACAAGCCAGAAGGGGCCAGCGCTTGGAAGTGGCTTGAGAGCACCTTGCTGCACATCAAGGGGCCATGGGGACCCGTATCTGCACTGGCAGTCCTACTCAGAAGGACTTCCATGTCCAATAGATGCCCATCGCACCTCAAGAGATGTCATTCTATTATGAACACTCACCATGTTTTCCATACCCTGGCGACTTATCTCCTCCATGGAGGTTGCCATCCTTTCCATGGTGATGCGTTCATGCGCCAATGACTCCACAAAGGTTCTGCTCATGTTCGCTATGGACGCCTCCATTCGCTCCACACTCACATCGACCCTGGACACAAAACCTGCCAGAGACTCCTGCACCTGTTCCTGGAGTTCCAGCCCCGCTGATCTTATGGATGGACCCAGAGGCAGAGGGTCGACATGCAGCTGAGCCGAGCTGACAGAGTCCTGCGCCCTCCGACTAGCACTCTCCACTGCTGTCCCTGTCGCCACAATCTGCTGATGCTCACTTGTGAGCTGTGCTACACCAGGTGACAACACTACTCTATGTCCCGAAGGTCCAACCGAGGTGTGAGTGTCTGCGCTGGGTGTGCTGAATTCTGCTGATGCTGCGCCCTCAGAGGTTGCAGATTCCTCTGAGGAGTCTGGAAGCTCAGGCTCTTCCTCCTGGACAGTGGGGACGGGGGCTCTCGATGGTCCTGTGGGGGAGTAAAGGAAAGAGTTGGAGATGTGAGGTCAAGGTTACATGCACATTACATATTGCAGATGATCATAGGTCCATCTGTTATAGCTTCAGAATCATTATCAGCGACTCATGCCACCAGCTTGCTGTGATGCACCCGTCTGTTCGTCCCCCACTTGCGCCTCATCCTCCACTCCCACGATCTCCAGGACCGCCTCCTCCCAGGGGGTGAGGTGGGCTACTGAGGGTGGCCCTCCTCCTGTCCTCGCTCTTTCTCTCTTATTGTGAGCTCTCTTTTCCTGCAATGAGGGAGACAAGTGGAGGTTGAGTGAGAATGAAGGAGTGAGTGTAGAGAATCCATAGCATAGATGCTTAGTAGGAGACAAAGATGGAGTGAGGTGGCAAGACCAAGGGCCCTCCCTCTGTGTTGTCATTTGTTTTCATAGCATCAGAGTGATAGGGAGTGTGAGGGCTGCATAGTCGAATAGTTAGGTGAATGTGAGCATAGAGAGAGAGGGAATGGGTAAGGGTGCATGGAAGTCAGTGTCAAGTGAGATGTGGAGGAAGAGATTGCTAAAGCTGAGTGCTGGTGAGGAGAGGCAATGGAGATCAGATTGAGAGTGATGGGAACTTCATACTCACTTTTCCAAATGTGCTGAAGGTCATGAAATCTCTTCCTGCAATGTATCCAGGTTCTGCGGGTAGCCGATAAGGAGTTGACCTCCTCTGCCACTTGCAGCCACGCAGCCTTTGTCTGCTGGGGAGGCATCTTCCTCCCTGATGAAGGGAAGAGCACCTCCTTGTGAGCTCTTGCTCCCTCCACTAAAGCCTGCAGGGCAACGTCGTCAAAACGGGGTGCAGACCTCGGTCTTTCTCTTGCCATTCTGCTTCCAGCTCAGTGTATCAGCAAATGCCAAAAGGTTGGCAGCCTGCAGAAGAAGCAAGGCTTGTTGCAGACCCTAAATGCAGCAGCAATAATGACGTCATATTATGCGACTTTCTGACTGGAAATACTCATTTGCCAAGTGTTCCCACATGTTGGAAATCAACTGGCCAATTGAGTTAAAATTGCATCAATCTCACACACCCATTTAGATTCGTGTGGGAAACACCAAATTCGGGGAACCCGACAATTCCCCGCACCCGAGTTAAAATCGACCCCGGTGTGTTTTATATAATATATACAGGAATGTTATACCCAGTAACACACGGTGTTATTATATAATATATACAGCAATATACAAGAGCCAATAAAAATAGACTCCTATACTGTCTGTGGAATTGGTAGAGAATTGGTTAGGAGATAGGAGACAGAGACTAGGGATAATGGGTATGTGACTAGTGGTGTCCCCCTGGGATCTGTATTGGTTAGTGTGGATTGGAGCAGAAAGTTGCAAAGGGACATGCATAGATTAAGTGAGTGGGTAAAACTGTGGCAGATGGAGTTCAATGGGGGGAAGTGAGGTCATCCACATTGGACTGAAGATAGAGAGATCAGGCTATTTTCTAAGTGGTGAGAAGCGATGATCTCTGGAGGACCAGAGAGATTTAGGGGTCCAAGTAGAGAAATCACTAAAAGCTAGTGGACAGATACAAAAAAATAATTTAAAGGCTAATGGAATGTTGGTCTTTATCTCAAGAGGCACAACACCTCAGGCAGGATATATTGGCCTTGGAGGGGGTGCAGCGCAGATTTGCCAGAATGATACCAGGGCTTAAGGGTTAAATTATGGGGACAGGTTGCACAGACCAGGCTTGTATTCCCTTGAGTAAAGCAAATTAAGGGGTGATCTAATGAGGTGTTTAAGATGATTAAAGGAGTTGTTAGGGTAGATAGAGAGAAACGATTCCCTCTGGTGGAGGGAGTCCAGAACAAGGGGACATAGCCCTAGAATTAGAGCTCGGCCATTCAGGGATGATGTTAGAAAGAACTTCTTCTCACAAAGCGTAGTGGAAATCTGGAACTCTCTCCCCCAAAAAGCTGTTGAGGCCGGGAGTCAATTGAAAATTTTCAAAACTAAGACTGATAGATTTTTGTTGGGTAAGGGTACTAAGGGTTACAGAACCAAGGTGGGTAAATGGAGCTAAGATACAAATCAGCCATGCTCTAATTGAATGTCAGAATAGGCTGGCGGGGTTGAATGGTCTCCTCCTGTTCCTATGTTGCTCTGTGGAGATCTCTTACCAACTTCTTTCACTCTAAAGTAATGCCCACTCCTTGGAACTGTGTCCGCTCTCACTCACCATGAGCATTGCCAGGGAAGATCTGCTTGCTCTTCAAAAAGTTCTGCTCCTCTCATATGTCCTTCACTGTGTCACACTCCAAACACACCACACGTCCCTGAGTCACACTCCAAACACAGCACATGTCCCTGAGTCACACTCCAAACACAGCACATGTCCCTGAGTCACACTCCAAACACAGCACATGTCCCTGAGTCACACTCCAAACACAGCACATGTCCCTGAGTCACACTCCAAACACAGCACATGTCCCTGAGTCACACTCCAAACACAGCACATGTCTACACAGAGTGGTCTTAAATAAAGTGCTTCTAAACAATGTTAAAGTTGGGAATTTGGAGAGAGTGGGAATTCAGAATAGAGGGGGAAGGAGGTGCTGTTGCAGAGGGGGAAGGAGGTGCTGTTTTTTGCCTCCAATATTTGTAGTGCTTTGGATTTAATCTACCTGTAACTTAAACTAAATCAAGCAATTAGTTAAAAAACTAAACTATAAGCGAAGTTAATTAAATACATGGACTCTAATAAATTAAATAAATAAAACAAGGTTATATAGGAGTGGCAGTGCAGGTGGTGTGCCGCAACTGCAGCATGTGGGAGTTTCTGGAGAGCATCGCAATCCTGGACGACTACATCTGCAGTAAGTGTCTGAATCTCGAGGAGAAGGGAAATTTAGAAATCTAAAGAGAAAAGTCAAGGCAATGGAGCAGTGTAGTGATTCAGGTAAAGATAAGCAGCGTGTGACAGGAGGACAGAGAGTTTAACAGTAATAGTGCATCAGCGAATAAGGTGAAAGCAGGGAAAAATGGTAAAAAGTTAAAATTAAAGGCTCTTTATCTGAATGCATGAAGCATGCGTAACAAGATAGACAAATTAGTGACACAAATAGAGATAAATGGCTTTGATCTAATAGCCATTACAGAGACATGTGGTTGCAAGGTGACCAAGATTGGGAACTAAATATCCAGGGTACTTGACGTTTTGAAAAGACAGACAGAATGGAAAAGAAGGGGGAAAGCCCTGATAATGAAAGTTGATATAAGAACAGTAGTGAGGGGGGATCAGGAAGTAGAATCAGTATGGGTGGAGATAAGAAATAACAAGGGGCATAAAACATTGGTGGGAGTAGTTTATATGCTCCCTAACAGTAGCTATACTGTTGGACAGCATATTAATCAACACATAATAGGAGCTTATAACAAAGGTAATGCAATAATTGTGGGGGACTTTAATCTTCATATAGACTGCACAAATCAAATTGGCAAAGGTAGTCTGGAGGGCGAGTTCATGGAATGCATTCGAGACAGTTTCCTAGAACAATACATCATGGAACCAACCAAGGAACAGGCTATTTTTGATCTTGTATTGTGTAATGAGACAGGGTTAATTAGTAATCTCATAGTAAAGGATCCTCTGGAGAAGAATGATCATAACATGATAAGTATTTCACTCATCTAATTTCTCAATCTACCTTAGCCAACTCGCCCCTCATACCTACGTAATTGGCTTTATTTAAGTTTGAGACTCTAGTTTCGGACTTAAAATTTCACATTGTGTTTGAAAGTATTTCACTCTCAAGCACAATGTGAAATTCTAAGTCTGAAACTAGTGTCTCAAACTTAAATAAAGCCAATTACATAGGTACGAGGGGTGAGTTGGCTACAGTAGATTGAGAAATTAGATTAAAAGGTATGACAATAGATAAGCAGGGTGTAAATAAAGGGGAACCAGTGGATTTCCAAAAGGCATTCGACAAGGTACCACATAAAAGATTTTTACGCAAGATAAGGGCTCATGGGGTTGCGGGTAATGCATTAACATGGCTAGAGGATTGGTTAATGGACAGAAAACAGAGAGTAGGGATAAATGGGTCATTTTCAGGTTGGCAGGCTGTAACTAGTGGGGTGCCGCAAAGATCAATGCTTGGGCCTCAGATATTCACAATCTATATCAATGACTTAGATGAAGGGACTGAGTGGAATGTATCCAAGTTTGCCGATGATACAAAGCTAGGTGGGAAAGTAAGCTGTGAGGAGGATGCAAAGAGCCTGCAAAGGGATATAGACAGGTTAAGTGAGTGGGCAGTAAGGTGGCAGCTGGAGTAGAATGTGGAGAAATGTGAGGTTATTCAGTTTGGTAGGAAGAATAGAAAAAATAATATTTTTTAAATGGTGAGAAACTATTAAATGTTGGTGTTCAGAGAGATTTAGGTGTCCTCGTACAGGAAACACCGAGAGTTAGCCTGCAGGTACAGCAAGCAATTAGGGAGGCAAATGGCATGTTGGCCTTTATTGCAAGGGGGTTGGAGTATAAGAGTAAGGAAGTCTTGCTCCAATTGTACAGGGCTTTGGTTAGACCACACCTGGAGTATTGGGCACAGTTTTGGTCTCCTTATCTAAGGAAGGATATACTTGCATTGGAGGCGGTGCAACGAAGGCTCACTAGATTGATTCCTGGGATGAGAGGGCTGACCTATGATGAGAGATTGTGTAGAATGGGCCTAAACTCTCTGGAGTTTAGAAGAATGAGAGGTGATAGAAACATAGAAGATAGGAGCAGGAGTAGGCCATTCGACCCCTCGAGCCTGTTCCGCCATTTAATGAGATCATGGCTGATCATCCAAATTCAGTACCCTGTCCCTGCTTTCTCCCCATATCCCTTGATCCCTTTAGCTTTAAAAAATATATCTAACTCCTTCTTGAATATATTTAATGAATTGACCTCAACTGCCTTCTGTGGTAGAGAATTCCACAGGTTCACCACTCTCTGGGTGAAGAAATTCCCCCTCATCTCAGTCCTAAATGGCTTACCCCTTACCCTTAGACTGTGACCCCTGGTTCTGGACTCCTCTGCCATTGGGAACATCCTTCCAGCATCTAGTCTGTCTAGTCCTGTTAAAATTTTATAAGTTTCAATGAGATCCCCTCTCATTCTTCTAAACTCTAGCGAATACAAGCCCAATCGACTCAATCTCTCTTCATACGTCATTCCTGCCATCCCAGCTATCAGTCTGGTGAATCTTCGCTGCACTCCCTCCATGGCAAAAACATCCTTCCTCAGATAAGGCGACCAAAACTGCACACAATACTCAAGGTGTGGTCTCACCAAGGCCCTGTACAACTGCAGCAAGACATCCTTGTTCCTGTACTCGAATCCTCTCGCTATGAAGGCCAACATACCATTTGCCTTCTTAACCGCCTGCTGCACCTGCATGCTTACCTTCAGCGACTGGTGCACAAGGACACCCAGGTCTCGTTGCACTTCCCCTTCTCCCAATCTATTGCCGTTCAGATAATAATCTGCCTTCCTGTTTTTGCCACCAAAGTGGATAACCTCACATTTATCCACGTTATACTGCATCTGCCATGCATCTGCCCGATCACCCAACCTGTCCAAATCATACTGGAGTTTCTCGGCATCCTCCTCACAGCACACACGCCCACCCAGCTTTGTGTCATCTGCAAACTTGGAGATATTACATCTAGTTCCCTCGCCTAGATCATTAATATATATTGTGAATAACTGGGGTCCTAGCACCAATCCTTGTGGTACCCCACTAATCACTGCCTGCCACTCGGAAAAAGACCCGTTTATTCCAACTCTTTGCTTCCTGTCTGCCAACCAGTTCTCTATCCAAGTCAGTACCTTACCCCCAATCCCATGTGCTTTAACTTTGCACGTTAATCTCTTATGCGGGACCTTATCGAAAGCCTTCTGAAAGTCCAAATACACCACATCCACTGGTTCTCCCTTATCTATTCTACCAGTTACATCCTCAAAAAATTCCAGTAGATTAGTCAAGCATGATTTATCTTTTGTAAATCCATGTTGACTTTGTCCGATCCTGTCACTGTTTTCCAAGTGCTCTGCTATTACATCTTTTATAATGGACTCTAGCATTTTCCCCACTACCGATGTCAGGCTTACCAGTCTATAATTCCCCGTTTTCTCTCTACCACCTTTTTTGAATAGTGGGGTTACATTAGCTACCCTCCAATCCATGGGAACTGTTCCAGAGTCTATAAAATTTTGGAAGATGACCAGCAATGTATCTACTATTTCTAGGGCCACTTCCTTTTAAGTACCCTAGGATGTAGATTATCAGGCCCTGGGGATTTATCGGCCTTCTATTCCGTCAATTTCCCTAACACCATTTCCCTACAAATACTGATTTCATTCAGTTCCTCCCTCTCATTAGACCCTATGTTCCCCGACATCTCTGGGAGGTTATTTGTGTCCTCCTTTGTGAAGACAGAACCAAAGTATGTATTTAATTGGTCTGCCATTTCTTTGTTCCCCATTATAAATTCCCCTGATTCTGACTGCAAGGGACCTACGCTTGACTTCACCATCTCATTGAAACATTTAAGATTTTGAGGGGGATTGACAGGGTAGACGCTCAGAGGTGGTTTCCCCTGGATGGAGAGTCTAGAACTAGGGGGCACAGTTTCAGGATAAGGGGGTCGACCATTTAAGACTGAGAAGATGAGGAGTTTCTTAATTCAGAAGGTTGTGAATCTTTGGAATTCTCTACCCCAAAGGGCTGTGGATGCGGAGTCGTTGAGTATATTCAAGGCCGAGATCAATAGATCTTTGGACTCTCGGGGTATCAAGGGATATGGAGATCGAGCGGGAAAGTGCAGTTGACATTGAAGATCAGCCATGATCTTATTGAATGAAGGAGCAGGCTCAAGGGGACCTATGGCCACTCCAGCAGGCCCAGCTCCAGCTATCCCCACTCCTTGTCCAAGCTCCAGCAGCACCAGTCCCAGCACTCCCAATTCCATTCCAGCTCTCCCCCCTCCCAACCCCAATAGTCACATTGGCCCAGCTCCAGCAATCCCAGATCCCAGTTGCCAGCAATTCAAGCTCCTGCTGCTCCATTTCCAGCTGCCCAACTCCAACACTCCCAGTTCCAGCAATTGCAGCTCCTGCAATCCTAGCTCCAGCTCCCACTGCTCCCAGCACCAGCACTTGCAGCACCAGCAATCCCAGCTCGCAGCACTCCAGCACATCCAGCTCCAGTAATCCCAGTTCCCAGCTCCAGTGCTCCCAGTTCAAAGCTCCCAGCTGCAGCACTCTCCGTCCCAGTTCCCAGCTCCAGCAGTCCCAGCTCTGGCACTCCCAGTTCCTATCTGCAGAAATCTCAGTTGTCAGCTGCAGCGATCCACACTCCCCAATCCCAGCTCCAACAGTCCCAGCTCCAGCACACCCATTTCCCAGCTCCAGCACACCCAGTTCCCAGCTCATAGCTCCAGCAATCCCAGTTGCAGCAGTCCTCACTCCCCAATCCCAGCTCCAGCACTCTCAGCTCCCAGTTCCAGTGCTCCCAGCTCCATTGCACCCAGTTCCCAGCTCCAGCACTAACAATACTTGCATCTGATCTCTCCATCCCAGTTCACAGCTCCAGCAGCCCAGCCCCAGCAATCCCAGTTCCAGCACTCCCAGTTCCCAGTTGCAGCACTCCCAGCTCGCCACTCCAGCAGTTGCAGCTCATACCACCAGCAATCCCATTTCCCATCTCCAGCACTTTCAACATTCCCAGTTCCTGCACAGAGTTCCCAGCTCCAGCGCTCACAGCTCCCAGTTCCAGCGCTCCCAGCTCCTACCTTCAGTGCTCCTGGTTCCAGCTCTCCCCGCTCCAGCACTTGCAGCACCAGCAATCCAAGCTTCAGCACTCCAGCAGACCCAGATCAAGCAATACCAGCTACAGCAATCCCAGCTCCCAGATCAAGCAGGTCCAGCTCCAGCACTCCCGGCTCCTGCATTCCCCACTCAAGCAGCCATAGTACCCAGCCCATCATTCCCATTTTCCAACTCCAGCGCTCCCAGCTCCCCGTATCAGCACTTGCAGCACCAGCGCACCCAGCTTCCAGCTCTAGTAATCCCAGTTCCCAGCTCCAGCATTCCCAGCTCAAACATTCACAGCTCAAACACCCCTAACTCCTGCATTTGCAGTTTCTATCTCCAGCAATCCCATTTCCCAGCTACAGCCATCCCAGCTCCCATACACCTAGTTTAGCATTTCCAGCACCAGCACTTCCACATCTGGCTCTCTGGATTCTAGCATTCCCAGTTCAAGCACTCCCAAATCCAGCATAATCCTTTACCAACTCCAGCACACCTCTTTCCCAGCTCCAGAACTCCCAGCTACAGTAGTCTCAGCTCCCAGCACCAGCTCCAGCACTCCCAGCACCAGCAGCCCCAGCTCCGGCACCAGCAGCCCCAGCACTCTCAGCTCACAGCACCAGCAGCCCCATCCCCAGTACTTCCAACTCCCAGCACCAGCAGCCCCAGCTCCGGCACCAGCAGCCCCAGCCCTCTCAGCACCAGCAGTCCCAGCCCCAGCTACAGTACTCACAGCACCAGCAGCTCCAGTAATCCCAGCTGACTGCACCACCAGCTCCAGTACTTCCAGCTGCAATATTTAGCTCCCACGACCGCGAATTCATCTCCCAACTTAAGGGTATAGATCACTGTGACATTAACCAATGATGAGAGGTTAAATATATTGCAAGGTTTAAAAAATTTGCATTAGCAAGTGAGTTCCCTTCCAGAAAATACCAGAGACACAAACACAACCGAGAACTGAGAAAGAGCAGAGATAACGTTTGACAGCGGTACTGACCATCGGCACTGGGCTCCGGGCTTTGCGCGGTGCCGAGATACGGCAGCTCTGCACGGCAGGATACTGACACACGGTGCCCACACCATGAGCCTGGGACTCCCCTGGGTCCTACCGCCTCTCCTAAACTAATGACACGACGCCCAAACAATGAGCCTGGGTCTCCTGAGTTTTATTTGAACACTTTTGTTGACTGGTTACAAAAATGTTGGACTTGGGGGGGGGAGGCAGTTTGATTGGCAGTCAAGAATCATCCAATCGGATGAAGAAGAGTATTCGCTTTCTAATTGGCAGGGACAATGGCAGGAGGGTGTGGGCCGGGCGGTCGGAGGCAGGAGGTCATTTGATGGCACCTCCAGGAATATGTCCAGCCAGAGTTGGCAACCCTAGACCCAGACAATGAGCCTGGGACACCACTGGCTCCCACCGCCTGTATACCAATGTTCCTGTTAAGCTGAGTGGCCGGAGTCCCGCGCAGACCGCTCAATGGCTTTATCATTGAAATAACCGCACATGTGAGAAATTGAATGGGCCGCGCAGCCCATTAAAGGGGCACCACACACAAAATAAATTAGAAGGAAGATTGCTGAATACCTTTTGACAGATCAATAGGGCGAAATGCGGCAGAAGTGGAATGTTGAAACTCCAGAGGGAGTTAGTAAAAACCCCAAACCCTCCACTCCCCCTCCCCCACAGCAACACCACCACTCTAAACAGCACCCACTGAAATCAGCACCACACTGAAATCAGCACCCACTGAATTTAGCACCCACTGAAATCAGCACCCACTGAAATCAGCACTCACTGAAATCAGCACCCACTGAATTCAGCACCCACTGAAACCAGCACCCACTGAATTCAGCACCCACTGAGATCAGCACACACTGAAATCAGCACCACCCTGAAATCAGCACCCACTGAATTCAGCACCCACTGAAATCAGCACCCACTGAATTCACCCCCACTGATATCAGCACCCACTGAATTCATCCCCATTGATATCAGCACCCACTCAATTTACCCCCACTGACATCAGCATCCCACTAAATTAAGAACACCTCTAAATCTGCACCCTTCTGAAGTCAGCTACCCATTCAAATCAGCACACACTGCAATCAGCAACTACATTGGTGGGTACGGTAGTGTAATGGTTATGTTACTGGACTAGTAATCCTTTTTATTTCAGATTTCCAGCATCCACAGTATTTTGCTTTTGTAGTAATCCTGAGGCCTGGACTAATAATCCGGAGACGTGAGTTCAAATCCCACCACGGCATAAATCTAGAATAAAAAGCTAATATCATTTCTATTATATTTCTTAAGGCTAAAGGGATCAAGGGATATGGGGAGAAAGCAGGGACCGGGTACTGAATTTGGATGATCAGCCATGATCTCATTGAATGGCGGAGCAGGCTCGAGGGGCCGAATGGCCTACGCCTGCTCCTATCTTCTATGTTTCTATCAGTAATGGTGACCATGAAGCTATTGCATTGTTGTAAAAACCTAACTGGTTATCTAATGTCCGGCACGAACTCAATGGGCCGAAAGGCCTCCTTCTGTGTCGTTATGACTCTATGACTTATGACTCTATGCCATTCTTACAGTCTGACCTATATGTGATTCCAGATCCAAAGCAATGTGATTGACTCTTAACTGCCCTCTGAAATGGCCTAGCAAGCCACTCAGTTGTATCAAACTGCTATTAAAAAGCATAATAAGAATAAAACCAGACAGATCACCCGGCATTGACCTAGGCATCGATGCGGACATGATAAAGGGACACCCAGCCCAGTCAACCCTGCAAAGTCCTCCTCACTAGCATCTGGGGACTTGTGCCAAAATTGGGAGAGCTGTCCCACAGACTCGTCAAGAAATAGCCTGAGATAGTCATACTCACAGAATCATACCTTTCAGCCAATGTCCTAGACTCCTCCTTCACCATCCCTGGGTATGTCCTGTCCCACCAGCAGGACAGACCCACCAGAGGTGGCAGCACCGTGGTATACAGTCAGGAGGGAGTGACCCTGGGAGTCCTCAACATTGACTCTTAACCCCATGAAGTATCATTGCATTCGGTCAAACATGGGCAAGAAAAGCTCTTGCTGATTACTACCTACTGCCCTCCCTCAGCTGATGAATCAGTACTCCTCCATGTTGAACATCACTTGGAAGAAGCACTGAGGGTAGCAAGAGCATAGAATGTACTCTGGGTGGGGGACTTCGATGTCCATCACCAAGAGTGGCGCGGTAGCACCACTACTGACCGAGCTGACTGAGTCCTGAAGGACATAGCTGCCAGTCTGGGCCTGTGACAGGTGGTGAGAGAACCAACACGAGGGAAAAACCTACTTGACCTCGTCCGCACCAATCTACCTGTCGCAGATGCATCTGTCCATGACAGTATTGGTGGCAGTGACCACCGCATAGTCATTGTGGAGACGAAGTCCTGTCTTCACACTGAGGACACCCTCCATCGTGTTGTGTGGCACTACCACTGTGCTAAATGGGATAGATTCAGAACAGATCTAGCAGCTCAAAACTGGGCATCCATGAGGTGCTGTGGGCCATCAGCGGCAGCAGAATTGGATTCCACCACAATCTGTAACCTCATGGCCCAGCATATCCCTCTCTCCTACCATTACCATCAAACCAGGTGACCAACCCTGGTTCAATGAGGAGTGTAGAAGAGCATGCCAGGAGCAGCACCAGGCGTACCTAAAAATGAGTTGCCAGCCTGGTGAAGCTACAACACGGGGCTACATGCATGCTAAACAGTGGAAGCAGTATAAGTATGCTATAGACAGATCTAAGCGATACCACAACCAACGGATCAGATCAAAGCTCTGCAGTCCTACCTTATCCAGTCGTGAATGGTGGTGGACAATTGAACAACTAACGGGAGGAGGAGGCTCCACGAATAGCCCCATCCTCAATGATGGCAAAGCCCAGAACATGAGTGCAAAAGAAAAGGCTGAAGCGCTTTCAACCATCTTCAGCCAGAACTGCCAAGTGGATGATCCATCAAGGCCTCCTCCTGAAGTCTCCACTCTCCACCTTCACAGGTGTCAGTCTTCCGTCATTTCAATTAACTCCATGTGATATCAAGAAATGGTTGAACATACTGGATACAGCAAAAGCAATGGGCCCCGACAACATCCCGGCTGTACAGCTGAAGAATTCAGCTCCAGAACTAGCCACATCTCTAGCCAAGCTGTTCCAGTACAGCTGCAACAATGGCATCTATCCAACAAAGTGAGACATTTCCCAAGTATGTCTTGTCCATAAAAAGCAGGACAAGACCAATCCAGCCAATTACCACCCCATCAGCCTACTCTCAATCATCAGCAAAGTGATGGAAGGTGTGAGGGTGCCGGTCAGTTCCTTCAGTAACCCCTAGATGGCACCTTCACTGGTTTGTTCCTCTTTTTGCGAGACAAATAAGTTAAACAAATAAACTGTAAACAAAACTCTAATAACCCTTTAAATAAACCTTAACAAATCAAATTAAAATTTGGTTGTTTGAACTAATTATGCACTCCAGTCCCCGCGGCGCCCACCGGTCACGAAATTGCTCGAGCGCGCCGGTGGACACCGCGTGCTCCATCTCTAGGGCCACCCGGGCGCAAACATGGCCACGGAAGAGAGGGAGGCAATCCGGTCGGACGACCCCCTCGACCGCCCGCTGCCTGGACCAATTAATGGCCTTCTTGGCCAGGCCCAGGAGCAGACCCATGAGGAGGTCCTCCAACCTGCCCGCTCCCCTCCGCACCGGGTGACCGTAGATCAAGAGCGTGGGACTGAAGTGCAACCAAAACTTGAGGAGCAGCCCCTTCAAATAATGAAAGAGGGGCTGCAACCTCTCACACTCACTATATGCGTGAAACACGGACTCCTCCAGACCGCAAAACAAACAGGCGGCCTGGGAGTCCGTAAACAAACTTAAGAGTCTATTGCACGGGACTGCTCTGTGCAACACCCTCCAGGCCAAGTCCCCAATAGAACAAGGGAGGACTCCCGCTTAGAGAGCCCCCCATTGGGGACCTCCGCCTCCGTCGGAAGGTAAAACGGCACGCCACGGCGTGTCCGGACGGCAGGCGAAGATGGCAAAGTGGAAGGTGTGCAGGAGCAGCCCATACAGGAAACCCCTCCGTGCGGAATGAAAAGGCACGGAGGGCATTTCCTCGAGACGGCTCAGGTTGTGAGGCGCCGATCCCCGAGGGGAGTTTCGGGGCAGGGCGCCGATAAGGAACTCCGTCCGAACGGGGGTAAGCTCGGACGGAATCGCCCCACGCGCCTGTGCCGCCTTGATACACCTCGTGGCGCCGGGGGGCAGCATCGCTTTCACCGCCCCGATGGCATTGGCCGCGAGCCGGACGCTGTTCCAGGACATGCGCCGCGCCAACTCCTCTGGCGCCATCCAGCCCACTCCTCCACCATCGAGTAGGTCCCCGACTCTAGTCAACCTGGCAGGCACAGCCCTGCGCTCCGCCAGCCACCCGAACCCGCGGACGTGGAGGTGCGGATTCCTGAACAGCGGCTCCCGGAGGACAGCCGCCATTCCTGACAGGGGAGAGCTCCGCCTGGAGGCGACGCAGCTCCAAACCCATAGTAGTTCCTGGTAGAAGACAGGCAGCTCCCGCAGGCTGGCATGCCTGCCGCTCAGTTCCAAAAACAGGAGCTGCATGTCGTAATTGAGGCCGTGCAGCTGGCGGAAAAAATACGTCGCCAGCGCACACCATCTCGGAGGATTCTCGACGTACAGGTATCTCTGCAGCGTCTGAAGACGGAAAGTCGCAGCCTGGGTGCGGAGGCACACCAACGCCTGACCGCCCTCCCTAAGCGGGAGACTCAGAACTGCGGCAGAGACCCAGTGCTTCCTTTTGTCCCAGAAGAAGTCGACGAGCTTCTTCTGTATCTTGGCGACAAACGCAGGGGGAGGGATCAAAGTGACGAACCGGTACCACAACATGGCGGCCACCAGTTGGTTTATGACCATCGCTCGACCCCTGTAGGACAACACTCGGAGCAATCCTGTCCAGCGTCCTAAGCGAGTGGTGACTTTGGCCTCCAACTCTTGCCAGTTCGCCGGCCAGGCGTCCTCGGCAGGGCTGAGGTAGACTCCCAAGTAGAGGAGGTGTGTAGTGCTCCAGGCAAAGGGCCTGAACTCCTCCGGCAGGGAGTCCACCCGCCACTGACCCACCAGGAGTCCGGAACATTTCTCCCAGTTGATCCTGGCGGAGGATGCGTCCGAGTAAATCTGCTGGCATTCCCGCATCCTCCGCAAGTCAACGGGATCCGTGACCATGAGGAGCACGTCATCGGCGTAAGCCGAGAGGACCACCTCCACGCCCGGCCCTTGCAGAGCGAGTCCCGCCAACATCTTCCGCAAGAGGCGCAGGAAAGGCTCTACGCAAATGGCATATAACTGGCCGGACATGGGGCATCCCTGACGCACCCCCCTCCCGAAGCAAAGGGGCGCCGTCAAGGACCCGTTAACTTTAATCAGACACTCCGCGGCAGCGTACAGAAGTCGGATCCGGGCGACAAAATGCGTCCCGAACCCGAATGCGCGCAGAGTCCCGAAAAGATACTCGTGATCCACCCTGTCGAACGCCTTCTCCTGATCCAAGGAAAGGAAGGCGACCGACAGACCAGCCCTCTGGGAATGGTGGACCAGGTCCCGGACCAGATGGATGTTATCATGGATGGTCCGGCCCGGGACCGTGTAGGACTGGTCGGGGTGGATCATGTGGGCCAGCACGGCGCCAAGGCGAACAGACATGGCCCTGGCAAAGATTTTGTAATCCGTGCTGAGGAGGGAGACTGGGCGCCAGTTCTTAAGGAGGCGGAGATCACCCCTCTTAGGCAGCAGGACAATCACCGCCCTGCGCCAAGAGAGGGGCATCTCCCCGGTCGCCAAACATTCCCCCAGGACCCGCGCGTAGTCGCCCCCCAGGACGCCCCAGAACGCCCTGTGGAACTCCACGGTCAACCCGTCCAGCCCCGGGGACTTCCCCCTAGAGAGCTGGCGGAGGGCACCGGACAGCTCCTCCAAACTCAGAGGAGCGTCCAATTTTTCGGCGCCCTCCAGGCCGACCTTCGGCAGGTCCTCCCACAAAACTCTGCACGCGTCCTCGCTGGACGGATCCGGAGAGAACAGAGCCCCGTAATAGGCGCGGGTCTCCGCGCGGATTCCCTCCGGATCCGAGACCAGAGATCCGTCGTCGGCCAGCAGCTCCAAGAGCTGCTTACGGACCCCCCGTCTTTTTTCCAGTGAGTAGAAGAAGGGGGAGCCGCGGTCCAGGTCCCGCAGGAACTGGATCCGCGACCTCACGTACGCGCCTCGGGACCCGACGAGCTGCAGGTCCTTCAGCGCACCCTTCTTCTCTTCGTACACCAGCCGCAGGGCCGGGTCCTCGACGACTTGACCGAGACGGGACTCCAGGTCGAGCACCTCCTTCTCCAACTGCCCGACCCGGGCCTCCCGCCTCTTGGTCGACCCCTTCGCGTACTCCTGGCAGAAGAGACGGATGTGAGACTTGCCCACATCCCACCATAGCCTCAAGGAGGGGAAGCCCCCCTGCTTCCTTCTCCAGCCGGCCCAGAACCGACCGAACGAATCCCGGAACCGTGCGTCCTCCAGCAGCAGGTTGTTAAAGTGCCAATACGCGGACACCCCCCGTGCGCGCAGCGGAAGGAGCTCCGCCCACACCAGGTGGTGGTCCGTGCACGGCACCGGCCGCATGGAAGCCGCCGGAACACAGGAGACGTATGCCCGGGAAATGTAGAGGCAGTCGATCCTGGACGCTCCTCTCCCAGACCTCACGCAAGTGAAGGCGCTGGAGTCGGGATGGAGATTTCGCCAGACCTCCACCAAGTCGAGGGACCCGACCAGGTCCCTCAACTTCTCCGTCGCCGCCGGGCAAGGCAGGGCGCCCGTGCGGTCCCTCGCCTCGAGGGTACAATTAAAATCCCCCCCGAGGATAACGCACTCGCCCGCGTCGATGGAGCCCAAAAGAGTGGACACTTCTTCAAAGAAGCGCGCCTGCTGCGCACCAGCCTGAGGGGCGTACACGTTCACTAGATGGAGCGGCATGCCCCCCAGGCGAACAGTGACCTGGAGCAAGCGGCCCGGCACGAGCTCCTTGACCCCCAAGATCTCCGGCTGAAAATGTGGGGCCAACAAGATAGCCACCCCACTGGAAACACTGGAGAGGTGACTCATGTTGACCCCTCCTTGCCACTCCAGGAGCCACGTGGCCTCGTCTCCCGGAACGGTGTGGGTTTCTTGCAGGAAGCACACCGCATACTTCCCGTCCCGAAGGACCGAAAAGTTATTAAATCTGCGGCTAGCTTCCCTGCTGCCGTTGATGTTGAGGCTGGCTATGGTTATCTTCATTTCAGAAGCATAAACCAACCCCTACTTATCACTAACGGGGGAAGGAAGGGCGGCCGCTAGTCGACCGCCACTTCCTTAGCAGCCCAGTGAGAAACTACCGGAACTGACGCAGCTCGAGCGGGTTCACGCCCGCGTCCTCGCCCATGGTCTTGTAGGCGACGCGGGCCGACCCGATGAGCAGCGCCAGCTCCGACCACCTGTCGAGGGCCCGCCGGGTGCTTTGGCGACCCTGGCACGTGGCCACAAAGTCCCGGAGCTCCCTGATGGGAATAAGAATGAGGGGGGTCCCGGCGAGGGGCGCGAGGTCATCCATCGCCTCATCGGCGAAGGAATCTAAGTCCTCCTCCGCCCCTACCACCGAGTCCCCGTCCTCCTCTGGGGGGTCGCCACTGGCGGCCGAACCGTCCGCCACGCAGTGCGCATCGGGCGGCCCGGCCGCGACGGCCGGCCCCGCCTCCGCCCGGACCCCACCCCCAGGATCGGTAGCGGAGGATTCCTCCCTGGGCTCCTCTAGGGGGGCCGGGCCAGAAGACGGCGGCGGTTCGGAGACCCCCTCCGCCCCAGGCGCTGGAACGACCGGAGAAACCGGAAAGACGGGAGAGTACATGGACCTGACCTCCTCCAAGTCGCCCGGCGCCGGAGACACAGACAGAGGGCCCTCCTCTGCGACGCCACCGGCCTCCGACCCAGCAGATGGGGTAAATTTTTGACAGACCTCGACGAAGTCGAGCAGCACCTGGGAAAAGTCCGGGCCGCTCTGGGCGAGCTCATCTTCCGCGAGCTCGCCCGACCCAGACCCCAAGCCGCCCGACCCGTCGAGGGGCAAAGCCACCGTTAAGGGGTCAATCCCCGCCGCGGGTTGTTCCGCGACCCCCCCCACGGGCAGGGTTTCGTCCCCATCCCCGGGAGGCACAAACTGGGCAGACGCCTCTGCCTCAGCCTCCCCAGGGACAGGCGACCCCTGCCGTTCGCCCGCGATGGTGTTAGCGGTGGGGTGGGGCGCAGTATCCGCGGCGGGCGACGACTCCCCCCGACTGGAGGGACCTTCCTCCTCCCGGTCCTCCTCCTCGTCCAGGGGGTCGCGCCTTCTCTTGAGTGCGGAGGGGTAGAGGGAGGCCTCCATTTCTTCAGGGGCCTCCCCTGCTCCCTGCGGTGGAGCGAGTTCTTCGGGTCCCCCGGGCCCGAGCCCGGCCGCAGGTTCTAGTGTACCCGCCTCGGCGGTCGCGGCCACGGGCTCAGGCACGAGGTCCCCCTCACCTCCGCACTCCGCGATCAGCGCGATGACGCGCTCGGGCGTCAGGGGCTCCAAATTAAGGGGGACGCCCTCCACGGGGGGACCCACCCTGCGGTTTTAGGTTTTGCATCGCGCCTTCTTTCCGACCGGACCTCCCTCCTCCCCCCCGCCGGAGGCCTGGATGGCGATGGCCTCCGACGACGACCGCGCCCCGGTGGCATTTGTTTGGGAGGGGGCATGGCTAGACCCGGAGGGAGGAGCGGCGGCGGCGCCAGCCTTGGCCACGCCAGTCACCCTGGCGGCTTTGGAGGCGGGGCAGTTTTTCCGAACATGCCCCACCTCCTTACAGGCGTGGCACCGCACGCCGTCCGTCGTCCAGAAGACGCGGTACGGGGTCCCCTCATGGAGGACCGTAAAGGCCCCGTCCGTCTCCCCCTCCCGCGCCAGCTGGATAAAGGCCTGGCGCCGGAAGGAGAAGACATGGCGAAGGCTGCTCTCCCGGAATCTGAGCGGGATCGGAGAAATCCCCGACCTCACCTCCCCAAGTTGGTATAAGTGGGGGAGGAGGAGCTCACCGGCGATAAAGGGCGGGACGTTTGACAGAACGACCCTCTGCGCGGTGGCCTCAAGAGGGTCCACCGGCAGGAAGGTCCCGCCCACGGTGAGCCCCTTGGTGATGGCCAGGGCCACCGCCCGCTCGGACTCCAGGAAGAATACAGCCTTCCCATACATCTTCGAGGCGGCCACTATGGCCGGAGGGCCGACAACCCCAGCCATAGCCTTGACGCACGCCTCGATGGCCATGTTGGGGTGGGTGTAGCTCTTCACCCCAAGCTTCTTAGTCATTAGCCGGAACGGCGACGGGGCAGCAGCAGCAGCGGGAGCGGCCGTGGCTTTGGCCGTCGCCGCCGCATAAGTCATCGCTGGCCCCGTCACCGCCAAAGAAGTACTGGCCATCATGGGGTGGTTCTTAAAAAAGAGCTACACACACCCCAACTCCGTCACAGGCCTGGAGGTTTTTAATGGCCTCGGTAAAAGAGTCCTGAGCAGAGGGAGTGTAAATGTACTGGGCCACCTCTCCCCTTGATGGTATAAATTGGGAGGGGGCCCTTTCTTCCCTCTGCTCAATTGGCAATAATAAATAATAAAGGAGGTGCCTTTTGGAGAGGCAGAGAGAGGACAAAGAGAGAGAGAGATGGGGGGTGGGAAGGAGGGGGGGGCCGCAAAGGCAGGGTCCCCACTCAACGATGGTAGACGGTGGGTGGGTGTCGGCAGGGTGCACTCCCCCGATGGTGACACACAAAGTCTTTAAGCCGGTCTTCGGGCAGGGGGAGAGGATGTCTTCGCCTGGGCAGGCTGGAGAACGCCCAAGGTCAGCCCCCACCAGGTCTTCTCGCTGTGCAGGAGCAAGCTTCACCTGGGCAGGCTCCAGCCAACCCAGGCCAGGCTTTCGGCCCGTCTTCTTTTCCTCCCCCCGCCTAGAATGCAAAAGTCTTTAGGGGGAATACACAGAGACACCCACCTGCAGATGTTAGAGTTGCAGCTCCTCCCCTCCTTCCAAGTGGAGCTGTTTGTATCCTCTCTCCCTCTCTCCCTCTCCTGGGCTGGAGGCCGAATTGGGAGGCAGTGCTGGAAAAGGCCTCTCCCGTTCTAATGCTGGCCTCCTCCTCTGTCCTCCACTCCTTCCTCTCCAGGCACCTCTGTAGATGGTTGTAGATGGGTTGGTGTGGGAAGGTTGTAGTGGTGGTGGCCTGGGGTCACTCCTTCCTTCCACTCTACTCCCAGGCCAAGGCAACCACACACTCTCTCCCCACAGTAGCAGCAGGAGCAGCTGAGCAACACAACCTGCTCCTCTGACTGCAAGGAACAGACTGAGCTTGTGTGAGGGTGCCGGTCAGTTCCTTCAGTAACCCCTAGATGGCACCTTCACTGGTTCCTCTTTTTGTACAACCAAAACAAGTTAACAAATAAATTAACAAAAATCCAATAACCCTTTAAATAACCCTTCACCAATCAAATTAAAATTTGGTTGTCTAAACTAATTATGCACTCCAGTCCCCGCGGCGCCCACCGGTCACGAAAAAGCTCGAGCGCGCCAGCGGACACCGCGTGCTCCATCTCTAGGGCCACCCGGGCGCGAACATGGCCACGGAAGAGGGGGAGGCAATCTGGTCGGACGACCCCCTCGACCGCCCGCTGCCTGGACCAATTAATGGCTTTCTTGGCCAGGCCCAGGAGCAGGCCCACGAGGAGGGTCCTCCAACCTGCCCGCTCCCCTCCGCACGGGGTGACCGTAGATCAGGAGCGTGGGACTGAAGTGCAACCAAAATTTGAGGAGCAGCCCCCTCAAAAAATGGAAGAGGGGCTGCAACCTCTCACACCCCATATATACGTGAAATATGGACTCCTCCAGACCGCAAAACAAACAGGCGGTCTGGGAGTCCGTAAACCTGTTTAAAAATCTATTGCACGGAACTGCTCTGTGCAACACCCTCCAGGCCAAGTCCCCAATAGAACAAGGGAGGACTCCCGCATAGAGAGCCCCCCATTGGGGACCTCCGTCTCCGTCCGGAGATAAAACGGCACGCCACGGTGTGTCCGGACGGCAGGCGAAGATGGCAAAGTGGAAGGTGTGCAAGAGCAGCCCGTACAAGAAACCCCTCCGCGCAGAATGAAAAAGCACGGAGGGTATTTCCTCGAGACGGCTCAAGTTGTGAGGCACCGATCCCCGAGGGGAGTTTTGGGGCAAGGCGCCGATAAGGAATTCCGTCCGAACGGGAGTAAGCTCGGACGGGATCTCCCCACGTGCCCGAGCCGCCTCGACACACCTCGTGGCGCCGGGGGGTAACATCGCTTTCACCGCCCCGATGGCATTGACCGCGAGCCGGACGTTGTCCCACGACATGCGTCGCGCCAGCTCCTCTGGCGCCATCCAGCCCGCTCCTCCGCCATCGAGTAGGTCCCCGACTCTAGTCACCCTGCCAGGCACAGCCCTGCGCTCCGCCAGCCACCCGAACTCGCGGACGTGGAGGTGCGGATTCCTGAACAGTGGCTCCCGGAGGACAGCCGCCGCTCCTGACGGGGGAGAGCTCCGCCTGGAGGCGACGTAATTCCAAACCCATAGTAGTTCCTGGTAAAAGACAGGCAGCTCCCGCAGGCTCTCACGCCTGCCGCTCACCTCCAAAAACAGGAGCTGCGTGTCGTAATTGAGGCCGTGCAGCTGGCGGAAAAAATACGTCGCCAGCGCACACCATCTTGGAGGATTCTCGACGTACAGGTATCTCTGCAGCATCTGAAGACGGAAAGTCGCAGCCTGGGTGCGGAGGCACACCAACGCCTGACCGCCCTCCCTAAGCGGGAGACTCAGAACCGCGGCAGCGACCCAGTGTATTCTGTTGTTCCAGAAGAAGTCGACGAGCTTCTTCTGTATCTTGGCGACAAACGCAGGGGGGGGGATCAGAGTAACCAACCGGTACCACAACATGGCGGCCACCAGTTGGTTTATGACCAACGCCCGACCCCTGTAGGACAACACTCGGAGCAATCCTGTCCAGCGTCCTAAGCGAGCGGTGACTTTGGCCTCCAGCTCGTGCCAGTTCGCCGGCCAGGCGTCCTCGGCCGGGCTGAGGTAGACTCCCAAGTAGAGGAGGTGCGTTGTACTCCAGGCGAAGGGCCTGAACTCCTCCGGCAGAGAGTCCACCTGCCACTGACCCACCAGGAGTCCAGAACATTTCCCCCAGTTGATCCTGGCGGAGGATGCGTCCGAGTAAATCTGCTGGCATTCCCGCATCCTCCGCAAGTCAACGGGATCTGTGACCATGAGGAGCACGTCATCGGCGTAAGCCGAGAGGACCACCTCCACGCCCGGCCCTTGCATAGCCAATCCCGCCAACCTCTTCCGCAAGAGGCGCAGGAAAGGCTCCACGCAAATGGCATATAACTGGCCGGACATGGGGCATCCCTGACGCACCCCCCTCCCGAAGCGAAGGGGCGCCGCCAAGGACCCGTTAACTTTAATCAGACACTCCGCGGCAGCGTACAGAAGTCGGATCCGGGCGACAGCCTGCGTCCCGAACCCGAAAGCGCGCAGAGTCCCGAAAAGATACTCGTGATCCACCCTGTCGAACGCCTTCTCCTGATCCAGGGAAAGGAAGGCGACCGACAGACCAGCCCTCTGGGAATGGTGGACCAGGTCCCGGACCAGATGGATGTTATCATGAATGGTCCGGCCCGGGACCGTGTAGGACTGGTCGGGATGGATCATGTGGGCCAGCACGGTGCCAAGGCGAACAGACATGGCCCTGGCAAAGATTTTGTAATCCGTGCTGAGGAGGGAGACCGGGCGCCAGTTCTTAAGGAGGCAGAGATCACCCCTCTTAGGCAGCAGGACGATCACCGCCCTGCGCCACAAGAGGGGCATCTCCCCGGTCGCCAAACATTCCCCCAGGACCCGCACGTAGTCGCCCCCCAGGACGCCCCAGAACGCCCTGTGGAACTCCACGGTCAGCCCGTCCAGCCCCGGGGACTTCCCCCTAGAGAGCTGGCGGAGGGCGCCGGACAGCTCCTCCAAACTCAGAGGAGCGTCCAATTTTTCGGCGCCCTCCAGGCCGACCTTCGGCAGGTCCTCCCACAAAACTCTGCGCGCGTCCTCGCTGGACGGATCTGGAGAGAACAGAGCCCCGTAATAGGCGCGGGTCTCCGCGCGGATTCCCTCCGGATCCGAGACCAGAGATCCGTCGTCAGCCAGCAGCTCCAAAAGCTGCTTACGGACCCCCTAGTCTTTTTTCCAGCGAGTAGAAGAAGGGGGAGCCGCGGTCCAGGTCCCGCAGGAACTGGATCCGCGACCTCACGTACGCGCCTCGGGACCCGACGAGCTGCAGGTCCTTCAGCGCGCCCTTCTTCTCTTCGTACACCAGCCGCAGGGCCGGGTCCTCGGCGACTTGACCGAGACGGGACTCCAGGTCGAGCACCTCCTTCTCCAACTGCCCGACCCGGGCCTCCCGCCTCTTGGTCGACCCCTTCGCGTACTCCTGACAGAAGAGACGGATGTGAGCCTTGCCCACATCCCACCATAGCCTCAAGGAGGGGAAGCCCCCCTGCTTCCTTCTCCAGCCGGCCCAGAACCGACCGAACGAATCCCGGAACCGCGCGTCCTCCAGCAGCAGGTTGTTAAAGTGCCAGTACGCGGACCCCCCCCGGCGCGCAGCGGCACGAGCTCCGCCCACACCAGGTGGTGGTCCGTGCACGGCACCGGCCGCATGGAAGCCGTCGGAACGCAGGAGACGTATGCCCGGGAAATGTAGAGGCGGTCGATCCTGGACGCTCCTCCCCCAGACCTCACAAAAGTGAAGGCGCTGGAGTCGGGATGGAGATTACGCCAGACGTCCACCAAGTCGAGGGACCCGACCAGGTCCCTCAACTTCCCCACCGACGCCGGGCTCGGCTGGGTACCCGTGCGGTCCCTCGCCTCGAGGGTACAATTAAAATCCCCCCCGAGGATAACGCACTCGCCCGCGTCGATGGAGCCCAAAAGAGTGGACACTTCTTCAAAGAAGCGCGCTTGCTGCGCACCGGCCCGAGGGGCGTACACGTTCACTAAATGGAGCGGCAAGCCCCCCAGGCGAACGGTGACCTGGAGCAAGCGGCCCGGCACCAGCTCCTTGACCCCCAAGATCTCCGGCTGAAAATGCGGGGCCAACAAGATAGCCACCCCACTGGAAACACTGGAGAGGTGACTCATGTTGACCCCTCCTTGCCACTCCAGGAGCCACGTGGCCTCGTCTCCCGGAATGGTGTGGGTTTCTTGCAGGAAGCACACCGCATACTTCCCGTCCCGAAGGACCGAAAAGTTATTAAATCTGCGGCTAGCTTCCCTGCTGCCGTTGACGTTGAGGCTGGCTATGGTTATCTTCATTTCAGAAGCACAACCAACCCCTACTTAAACCTAACGGGGTAAGGGAGGGCGGCCGCTAGTCAACCGCCACTCCCTTAGCAGCCCGGTGAAGAATGTCCAGAACCGACGCAGCTCGGACGGGCTCACGCCCGCGTCCGCACCCATGGTCTTATAGGCGACGCGGGCCGACCCGATGAGCAGCGCCAGCCCCGACCATCTGTCGAGGGCCTGCTGGGTCCTGCGGCGACCCTGGCTCGTGGCCACAAATTCCCGGAGCTCCCTGATGGGAATAAGAACGAGGGGGGTCCCGGCGAGGGGCGCGAGGTCATCCATCGCCTCATCGGCGATGGATTCTAAGTCTTCCTCCGCCCCCACCACCGAGTCCCCGTCCTCCTCCGGGGGGTCGCCACTGGCGGCCGAACCGTCCGCCACGCAGTGCGCATCGGGCGGCTCGGCCGCGACAGCCGGCCCCGCCTCCGCCCGGATCCCACCCCCAGGATCGGTAGCGGAGGATTCCCCCCGGGCTCCTCTAGGGGGGCCGGGCCAGAAGGCGGCGGCGGTCCGGAGACCCCCTCCGCCCCAGGCGCCGGAACGACCGGAGAGACCGGAGAGACGGGAGAATACGTGCAACCGATCTTCCCCAAGTCGCCCGGCGCCGGAGACACAGACAGAGGGCCCTCCTCCGCCACGCCACCGGCCTCCGACCCAGCAGATGGGGTGATTTTCCCACAGACCTCGACGAAGTCGAGCAGCACCTGGGAAAGGTCCGGGCCGCTCTGGGCGAGCTCATCATCGGATGACTCGCCCGGCCCGGTCCCCTGGCCGCCCGACCCGTCGAGGGGTAATGCCACCATTAGAGGGTCAATCCCCGCCGCGGGTTGTTCCGCGACCCCCCCCACGGGCAGGGTCTCGTCCCCGTCCCCGGGAGGCACGAGCTGGGCAGACGCTTCTGCCTCAGCCTCCCCGGGGACAGGCGACCCCTGCCATTCGCTCGCGATGGTGATAGCGGTGGGGCGGGGCGCAGCGCCCGCGGCGGGCGACGACTCCCCCTGACCGGAGGGACCTTCCACCTCCCGGTCCCCCCCCTCGTCCCGGGAGTTGCGCCTTCGCTTGAGTGCGGAGGGGTAGAGGGAGGCCTCCATGTCTTCAGGGGCCTCCCCTGCTCCCTCCAGAGGAGCGAGTTCTTTGGGTCCCCCGGACCCAAGCCCGGCCGCAGGTTCTGGTGGTCCCGCCTCGGCAGTCGCGGCCACGGGCTCAGGCACGGGGTCCCCCCCAGCTCCGCACTCCACGAACAATGCCGCGATGCTCTCGGGCGTCAGGGGGTCCATATCAAAGGGTTCGCCCTCCACGGGGGGACCCACCCTACGGTGTTTGTTCTTGCCCAGCGCCTTCCTTCCAACCGGACCTCCCTCCTCCCCCCTGCCGGAGGCCTGGATGACGATGGCCTCCGACGACGACCGCGCCCCGTTAGCTTTTGTTCGGGAGGGGGCGCGGCTAGACCCGGAGGGAGGAGCGGCGGCGGCGCCAGCCTTGGTCGCGCCAGTCACCCTGGTGGCTTTGGAGGTGGGGCAGTTTTTCCGAACGTGCCCCACCTCCCTACAGGCGTGGCACCGCACGCCGTCCGTGGTCCAAAAGACGCGGTACGGGGTCCCCCCGTGGAGGACCGTGAAAGCCCCGTCCGTCTCCCCCTCCCGCGCCAGCTGGACAAAGGCCTGGCGCCGGAAGGAGAAGACATGGCGAATGCTGCTTTCCCGGAGCCCGAGCGGGATCGGGGAAATCCCCGACCTCACCTCCCCAAGTTGACGAAGGTGGGGGAGGAGGAGCTCACCGGCGATATAGGGCGGGACATTCGACAGGACAACCCTCTGCGCGGTGGCCTCCAGCGGGTCCACCGGCAGGAAAGTCCCGCCCACGGTGAGCCCCTGGGCGATGGCCAGGGCCACCGCCCGCTCGGACTCCAGGAAGAAGACAGCCTTCCCGTACATTTTTGAGGCGGCGACTATGGCCGGAGGGCCGACAACCCCAGCCATAGCCTTGACGCACGCCTCGATGGTCATGTTGGGGTGGGTGTAGCTCTTCACCCCGAGCTTCATGGTCATTAGTCGGAACGGCGACGGGGCAGCAGCAGCAGCGGGAGCAGCCGAGGCTTTGGCCGTCGCCGCCGCATAGGTCATCGCTGGCCCCGTCACCGCCGAAGAAGTACTGGCCATCATGGGGTGGTTCTTAAAAAAGAGCTACACACACCCCAACTCCGTCACAGGCCTGGAGGTTTTTAATGGCCTCGGTAAAAGAGTCCTGAGCAGAGGGAGTGTAAATGTACTGGGCCACCTCTCCCCTTGATGGTATAAATTGGGAGGGGGCCCTTTCTTCCCTCTGCTCAATTGGCAATAATAAATAATAAAGGAGGTGCCTTTTGGAGAGGCAGAGAGAGGACAAAGAGAGAGAGAGATGGGGGGTGGGAAGGAGGGGGGGGCCGCAAAGGCAGGGTCCCCACTCAACGATGGTAGACGGTGGGTGGGTGTCGGCAGGGTGCACTCCCCCGATGGTGACACACAAAGTCTTTAAGCCGGTCTTCGGGCAGGGGGAGAGGATGTCTTCGCCTGGGCAGGCTGGAGAACGCCCAAGGTCAGCCCCCACCAGGTCTTCTCGCTGTGCAGGAGCAAGCTTCACCTGGGCAGGCTCCAGCCAACCCAGGCCAGGCTTTCGGCCCGTCTTCTTTTCCTCCCCCCGCCTAGAATGCAAAAGTCTTTAGGGGGAATACACAGAGACACCCACCTGCAGATGTTAGAGTTGCAGCTCCTCCCCTCCTTCCAAGTGGAGCTGTTTGTATCCTCTCTCCCTCTCTCCCTCTCCTGGGCTGGAGGCCGAATTGGGAGGCAGTGCTGGAAAAGGCCTCTCCCGTTCTAATGCTGGCCTCCTCCTCTGTCCTCCACTCCTTCCTCTCCAGGCACCTCTGTAGATGGTTGTAGATGGGTTGGTGTGGGAAGGTTGTAGTGGTGGTGGCCTGGGGTCACTCCTTCCTTCCACTCTACTCCCAGGCCAAGGCAACCACACACTCTCTCCCCACAGTAGCAGCAGGAGCAGCTGAGCAACACAACCTGCTCCTCTGACTGCAAGGAACAGACTGAGCTTGTGTGAGGGTGCCGGTCAGTTCCTTCAGTAACCCCTAGATGGCACCTTCACTGGTTTGTTTTCCTTTGTTAATTGTTTCTAGTCTGCTGTGTTTATTACTTAACTGCCTTTTATCTGGTTTATTGGTTTCACCTGTTTTTGCTTGTATTTAAGTTCTGTGGTTTCTTCCCTCTGGGCTCAGTCCTGACAAGGGAGTTAGTCTTGACTAGGTGCTCTGTCTTGACAAGCCATTTGCCTATGTGGTAGCTTGTCTTGAGCTCCTATGTCTATAACTGTTTATCTGTGTTATGTTTTGCTTGTATTAAGTTCTGTGTTTTTTTTCCCTTTGTTCTCGGTCTTGACAAGGTGCTGACAAGTTGCTCTGTCTTGACTAGGTGCTCAGTTTTGGACAAGCTGATTGCCCTGTGGTAGCTTGTCTTGAGCTCAGTTTGGACAAGTCGGTTGCCTCGCGGTAGCTTGTCTTGAGTTCCTATCTTGACAAGCCAGTTGCCCTGGGGTAGCTTGTCTTGAGCTCCTATGTTTCGTAGCTGTTTACCTGTGTGATTCTAGTAAAGTACTGTTATTTAAGACTGCATATCTGCTTCTCACCTCGTCTGTCTGCACTTGGGTCCAGAACCAGCCTCGTCCGGACAGCACGGCCCCGTGACAGCAACCCTGACAGGAAGGTGTTGTCGACAGTGCTATCAAGCGGCATTACTACCACCATCAACATCCTAGGGGTCAGCAATGACCAGAAACATAACTGGACCAGTCACATAAATACTGTGGCTAAAAGAGCAGGTCAGAGGCTGGGAGTTCTACGGCGAGTGACTCACCTCCTGACTCCCCAATGTCTTTCCACCACGTATAAGGCACAAGTCAGGAGTGTGATGGAATACTCTGCACCTGCCTGGATGAGTGCAGCTCCAACAACACGCAAGAGGCTCGACACCATCCAGGACAAAGCAGTCTACTTAATTGGCACCCCATCCAATTCAATTAAATTCAAATCGCTTTATTGGCATAACAAGGTACATCTTATGTTGCCAAAGCATCGAAAAACATTTATGGTTGAACACATAAACGCAGGTCTATCCATACAGTGTATAAACAGATATATCCCTGAGTGTATAAATATACATTCGTATAATTTGTACATACTCTTTTCTTAGATTTAATGGTTGTTCCTCTGTTTATGGCAAGCTGTAACATAGTGTGCCGCCTTAAACATTCACTCCCTCCACCACTGGCGCACTGTGTCTGCAGTGTGTACCATCTACAAGATACACTGCAGCAACTCTCCAAGGCATCTTCGACAGCACCTCCCAAACCCATGACTTTTACCACCTAGAAAGACAAGGGCAGCAGGCGCATGGGAATACCATCACCTCCAAGTTCCTCTCCAAGACACACAACACCCTGACTTGGAAATATATATCGCTGTTCGTTCATCATTGCTAGTCAAAATCAAGGAACTTCCTACCTAAAAGCACTATGGGAGTGTTTTCACCACATGGACTGCAGCGGTTCAAGAAGGTGGTTCTCCATTGCCTTCTCAAGGGCAATTAGTGATACGCAATTAAAGCTGGACTTGCCAGTGAAGCCGACAATCCATGAATGAATAAATATTTTAAAGAAAATCTGCACCCTACTGAATGCACCACCAACCACTCTAAACAAACACACTGCTAAAATCAGCCCCAACTCAAACAGCACCCCACTAAGATCAGCACCCACTGAAATCAACACCCCACTAAAATGAGCACTCCTTGAAAGCAATGCCTAGTAAAATCAGCACACAGTGAAATCAGTGCCACTGAAATCACAACCACTGAAATCAGCACCCACAGAAATCAGAACCCACTGAAATCAGCACCCACGGAAATCAGAACCCACTGAAATCAGCACCCATGGAAATCAGAACCCACTGAAATCAGCACCCATGGAAATTAGAACCCACTGAAATCAGCACCCACTGAAAACTGCACACACTGCAATCTGCACACACTGCAACCTGCACCCACTGGAATTTGGAGCCACTGAAATCAGCACCCATCGAAATCAGCACCCACTGAAATAAGCACCCATTGAAATCAACACCCACTGAACACAGTACCCTCTGAAATCAGCACCCACTGAAATCAGCACCCTCTGAAATCAGCACCCACTGAAATCAGCACCCACTGAAAACTGCACACACTGCAATCTGCACACTGCAACCTGCACCCACTGGAATTTGGAGCCACTGGAATCAGCACCCATCGAAATCAGCACCCACTGAAATAAGCACCCATTGAAATCAACACCCACTGAAAACAGTACCCTCTGAAATCAGCACCCACTGAAATCAGCACCCACTGAAATCTTCACCAACTGGAATCAGCACCCACTGCAATCAGCAACTCATTGAAATCAGCCCCCATTGAAATCAGCACCAACTGAAATCAGCATCCACTGAAATTAACACCCACTGAAATCTGCACCCAATGAAATTTGCACCCACTGAAATCTGCACCCACTGAAATCAGCAACTAATTGAAATCAGCACCCACTGAAATCCAAAAGACTGAAATTAGCACCACACTGAAATCAGCACCCACTGAAAACTGCACCTACTGAAATCAACACCCACTGAAATCAGCACCCACTGAAATCTGCACACACTGAATTCAGCACCCACTGTAATCAGCACCCACTGAAACCAGCACCCACTGAAAACTGCACCCACTGAAATCCGCACACACTGAAATCTGCACACATTGAAATCAGCATGCACTAAAATCAGCACCCACTTAAATCAGCACCCACTTAAAAGAGCACCTACTGAAATCGGCACCCACTGAATTCAAAACTCACTGAAAACAGCACCCACTGAAATCAACACCCGCTGATATCAGCAGCCACTGAAATCTGCACCCACTGAAAACAGCACCCACTGAAATCAGCACCCACTGAAATCAACAACCACTGAAATCAGCAGACACTGAAATCTGCACCCACTGAAAACAGCACCCACTGAACTGCACCCACTGAAAACAGCACCCACTGAAATCTGTACCCACTGAAAACAGCACCCACTGAAATCTGCACCCACTGAAAATAGCACCCACTGAAATCCAAACCCACTGAAATAAGCACCCACTGAAAACTGCACCCACTGAAATCAGCACCCACTGAAAACTGCACCCACTGAAATCAGCACCCACTGCAATCAGCACCCATTGAAAACTGCACCCACTGAAATCTGCACCCACTGAAATCTGCACCCACTGAAAACAGCACCCACTGAAATCTACACCAACTGAAAACAGCACCCACTGATGACTGCACCGACTGAAATCTGAACCCACTGAAAACTGTACCCACTGAAAGCAGCACCCACTGAAATGAGCATCCACTGAAATAAGCACCCACATATATCAGCACCCACTGAAATCTGCATCCATTGAAATATTCACCAACTGGAATCAGCACCCAATGAAGTAGCACTCAATGAAATCAGCGCACAATGAAATCAGCACCCACTGAAATCAGCACCCTCTGAAATCAGCACCCACTGAAATCAGCACCCACTGAAAACTGCACACACTGCAATCTGCACACTGCAACCTGCACCCACTGGAATTTGGAGCCACTGAAATCAGCACCCATCGAAATCAGCACCCACTGAAATAAGCACCCATTGAAATCAACACCCACTGAAAACAGTACCCTCTGAAATCAGCACCCACTGAAATCAGCACCCACTGAAATCTTCACCAACTGGAATCAGCACCCACTGCAATCAGCAACTCATTGAAATCAGCCCCCATTGAAATCAGCACCAACTGAAATCAGCATCCACTGAAATTAGCACCCACTGAAATCTGCACCCAATGAAATTTGCACCCACTGAAATCTGCACCCACTGAAATCAGCAACTAATTGAAATCAGCACCCACTGAAATCCAAAAGACTGAAATTAGCACCACACTGAAATCAGCACCCACTGAAAACTGCACCTACTGAAATCAACACCCACTGAAATCAGCACCCACTGAAATCTGCACACACTGAATTCAGCACCCACTGTAATCAGCACCCACTGAAACCAGCACCCACTGAAAACTGCACCCACTGAAATCCGCACACACTGAAATCTGCACACATTGAAATCAGCATGCACTAAAATCAGCACCCACTTAAATCAGCACCCACTTAAAAGAGCACCTACTGAAATCGGCACCCACTGAATTCAAAACTCACTGAAAACAGCACCCACTGAAATCAACACCCGCTGATATCAGCAGCCACTGAAATCTGCACCCACTGAAAACAGCACCCACTGAAATCAGCACCCACTGAAATCAACAACCACTGAAATCAGCAGACACTGAAATCTGCACCCACTGAAAACAGCACCCACTGAACTGCACCCACTGAAAACAGCACCCACTGAAATCTGTACCCACTGAAAACAGCACCCACTGAAATCTGCACCCACTGAAAATAGCACCCACTGAAATCCAAACCCACTGAAATAAGCACCCACTGAAAACTGCACCCACTGAAATCAGCACCCACTGAAAACTGCACCCACTGAAATCAGCACCCACTGCAATCAGCACCCATTGAAAACTGCACCCACTGAAATCTGCACCCACTGAAATCTGCACCCACTGAAAACAGCACCCACTGAAATCTACACCAACTGAAAACAGCACCCACTGATGACTGCACCGACTGAAATCTGAACCCACTGAAAACTGTACCCACTGAAAGCAGCACCCACTGAAATGAGCATCCACTGAAATAAGCACCCACAGATATCAGCACCCACTGAAATCTGCATCCATTGAAATATTCACCAACTGGAATCAGCACCCAATGAAGTAGCACTCAATGAAATCAGCGCACAATGAAATCAGCACCCACTGAAATCAGCACCCACTGAAATCAGCACCCATTGAAATCTTCACCAACTGGAATCAGCACCCACTGCAATCAGCAACTCATTAAAATCAGCCCCCATTGAAATCTGCACCCACTGAAATCAGCACCCACTGAAATCAGCACCCACTGAAATCTGCACACACCAAAAGCAGCACCCACTAAAATCAGCACCCACTGAAATCAGCACCCACTTAAAAGAGCAGCCACTTAAAAGAGCACCCACTGAATTCAACAGTCACTGAAAACAGCACCCACTGAAATCAAAACCCACTGAAAACAGCACCCACTGAAATCTGCACCCACTGAAATAAGCACCCACTGAAAATTGCATCCACTGAAATCAGCACTCACTGAAATCTGAACCCACTGAAAACTACACCCACTGAAATCAGCATCCAATGCAATCAGCACCCATTGAAAACTGCACCCACTGAAATCAGCACCCACTGAAATCAGCACCCACTGAAATCAGCACCCACTGAAAACTGCACCCACTGAAATCAGCACCCTCTGTATTCGCAACCCACAGAAATAAGCACACACTGAAATCAGCAGCCATTGAAAACTGCACCCACTGAAATCAGCACCCACTGAAATCAGCACCCACTGAAAACTGCACCCACTGAAATCAGCACCCTCTGTATTCGCAACCCACAGAAATAAGCACACACTGAAATCAGCAGCCATTGAAAACAGCAAACACTGAAATCAAAACCCACTGAAATCAGCAGCCACTGAAATCTGCACCCACTGAAAACAGCACCCACTGAAATCAGCACCCACTGAAATCAGCACCCACTGAAAACTGCACCCACTGAAATCAACACCCACTGAAATCAGCACCCACTGAAATCTGAACGCACTGAAAACAGCACCCACTGAAAAGAGCACCGTCTGAAATCAACAACCATTGAAATCAGCACCCACTGAAATCTGCACACACTGAAATCCGCATCCACTGTAATCAGCACCCACTGAAATCTGCACCCACTGTAATCAGTGCCCACTGAAATCTGCACCCATTGCAAACAGCACCTACTGACAACTGCACCCACTGAAATCAACACCCACTGAAATCAGCACCCACTGCCCACTGAAATCTGCACACACTGAAATCAGCACCCACTGAAATCTGCACCCACTGAAATCCGCGCCCACTGAAAACTGCACCCACTGAAATCTGCACCCACTGAAATCAGCACCCACTGAAAACTGCACCCACTGAAATCTGAACCCACTGAAATCAGCACCCACTGAAATCAGCACCCACTGAAATCTGAACCCACTGAAAACTGCACCCACTGAAATCAGCACCCACTGAAATTTGCACCCACTGAAAACTGCACCCACTGAAATCACCACCCACTGAAATCACCACCCACTGCCCACTGAAATCTGCACGCACTGAAATCTGCACCAACTGAAATCAGCACCTACTGAAAACTGCACCCACTGATATCTGCACCCACTGAAATCAGCACCCACTGAAAACTGCACCCACTGAAATCTGAACCCACTGAAATCAGCACCCACGGAAATCAGCACCCACTGAAATCTGAACCCACTGAAAACTGCACCCACTGAAATCAGCACCCACTGAAATCTGCACCCAATGAAAACTGCACCCACTGAAATCAGCACCCACTGAAAACAGCACCCACTAAAATCAGTACCCACTGAAATCTGCACCCAATGTAATCAGCACCCACTGAAAACAGCACCCTCCAAAATCAACAACCATTGAAATCAGCACCCACTGAAATCAGCACACACTGAAATCTGCACCCACTGAAATATGCACCCACTGTAATCAGCACCCACTGAAAATAGCACCCACTGAAGACTGCACCCACTGAAATCTGAATCCACTGAAAACAGCACCCACTGAAAACTGCACCCACTGAAAACAGCACCCTCTGAATTCTGAACCCACTGAAATAAGCACCCACTGAAATCAGCACCCAATGAATTCTGAACCCACTGAAATTAGCACCCACTGAAAACTGCACCCACTGAAATCAGCACCCACTGAAATCAGCACCCACTGAAACTAGCACCCACTGAAAACTGAACCCACTGAAATAAGCACCCACTGAAATCGGCACCCACTGAAAACTGATCCCACTGAAATTAGCAACCACTGAAAACTGAACCCACTGAAAACTGCACCCACTGAAATCAGCACCCAATGAATTCTGAACCCACTGATAAAAGCACCCACTGAAATCAGCACCCATTGAAAACTGCACCCACTGAAATCTGAACTCACTGAAATCAGCACCCACTGATAACTGCACCCATTGAAATCAGCACCCACTGAAACCTGAACCTACAGAAGAGTGCATCCACTGAAATCAGCACCCATGAAAATCAGCACTCACTGAAGTCTGAACCCACTGAAAACTGCACCAACTGAAATCAGCACCCACGGAAATCAGCACCCACTGAAATCTGCACCCACTGAAACTTGCACCCACTGAAATCAGGACCCAATGGTACCAGCGCCCAATGAAATCTGCACTCAAGTGAATTCAGCACCCACTGAAAACAGCACCAACCAAAATCTGCACCCACTGAAATCGGCACCCAGTGAAATCAGCACCAATTGAAATGAGCACACACAGAAATCAGCACCCACTGAAATCTGCACCCACTGAAATCAGCACCCACTGAAAAGAGCACCGTCTGAAATCAACAACCATTGAAATCAGCACCCACTGAAATCTGCACACACTGAAATCAGCATCCACTGTAATCAGCACCCACTGAGAGCTGCACCCACTGAAATCTGCACCCGCTGAAAGCAGCACGCACTGAAATCAGCACCCACTGAAATCTGCACCCACTGTAATCAGTGCCCACTGAAATCTGCACCCATTGCAAACAGCACCTACTGGCAACTGCACCCACTGAAATCAGCCCCCACTGAAATCAGCACCCACTGCCCACTGAAATCTGCACACACTGAAATCAGCACACACTGAAATCTGCACCTACTGAAATCTGCGCTCACTGAAAACTGCACCCACTAAAATCTGCACCCACTGAAATCAGCACACACTTAAAACTGCACCCACTGAAATCTGAACCCACTGAAATCAGCACCCACTGAAATCAGCACCCACTGAAATCTGAACCCACTGAAAACTGCACCCACTGAAATCAGCACCCACTGAAATCTGCACCCACTGAAAACTGCACCCACTGAAATCAGCACCCACTGAAAACAGCACCCACTGAAATCAGTACCCACTGAAATCTGCACCCAATGTAATCAACACCCACTGAAAACTGCACCCACTGAAATCTGCAAACACTGAAAACAGCACCCTCCGAAATCAACAACCATTGAAATCAGCACCCACTGAAATCAGCACACACTGAAATCTGCACCCACTGAAATCTGCACCCACTGTAATCAGCGCCCACTGAAAAGAGCACCCACTGAAGACTGCACCCACTGAAATCTGAATCCACTGAAAACAGCACCCACTGAAAATTGCACCCACTGAAAACAGCACCCTCTGAATTCTGAACCCACTGAAATAAGCACCCACTGAAATCAGCACCCACTGAATTCTGAACCCACTGAAATTAGCACCCACTGAAAACTGCACCCACTGAAATCAGCACCCACTGAATTCAGCACCCACTGAAATTAGCACCCACTGAAAACTGAACCCACTGAAATAAGCACCCACTGAAATCAGCACCCACTGAAAACTGATCCCACTGAAATTAGCACCCACTGAAAACTGAACCCACTGAAAACTGCACCCACTGAAATCAGCACCCAATGAATTCTGAACCCACTGACAAAAGCACCCACTGAAATCAGCACCCATTGAAAACTGCACCCACTGAAATCAGCACCCACTGAAATCTGAACTCACTGAAATCAGCACCCACTGATAACTGCACCCACTGAAATCAGCACCCACTGAAACCTGAACCCACAGAAGAGTGCATCCACTGAAATCAGCACCCATGAAAATCAGCACTCACTGAAGTCTGAACCCACTGAAAACTGCACCAACTGAAATCAGCACCCACAGAAATCAGCACCCACTGAAATCTGCACCCACTGAAACTTGCACCCACTGAAATCAGCACACACTGAACACAGCACCCACAATGCACCCAATGTTACCAGCACCCAATGAAATCTGCACTCAAGTGAATTCAGCACCCACTGAAAACAGCACCCACCAAACTCTGCACCCACTGAAATCGGCACCCAGTGAAATCAGCACCAATTGAAATGAGCATACACAGAAATCAGCACCCACTGAAATCTGTACCCACTGAAATCAGCACCCACTGAAAACAGCACCGTCTGAAATCAACAACCATTGAAATCAGCACCCACTGAAATCTGCACACACTGAAATCAGCATCCACTGTAATCAGCACCCACTGAAAGCTGCACCCACTGAAATCTGCACCCGCTGAAAGCAGCACGCACTGAAATCAGTACCCACTGAAATCTGCACCCACTGTAATCAGCACCCACTGAAAACAGCACCCACTGAACACTGCACAAACTGAAGACTGCACCCACTGAAATCTGAACCCAATGAAAACAGCACCCTCTGAAAACAGCACCCACTGAAATCAGCACCCACTGAATTCTGAACCCACTGAAATAAGCACCCACTGAAATCAGCACACTTTGAAAACTGGACCCACTGAAATCAGCACCCACTGAAAACAGCACCCACTGAACACAGCACCCACTGAAGACTGCACCCACTGAAATCTGAACCCACTGAAAACAGCACCCACTGAAAGCAGCACCCTCTGAATTCTGAACCCACTGAAATAAGCACCCACTGAAATCAGCACACTTTGAAAAATGGACCCACTGAAATCAGCACCCACTGAAATCTGAACCCACTGAAGCGTGCACCCATTGAAATCAGCACCCACTGAAATCTGAACCCCCTGAAAACTGCACCAACAGAAATCAGCACCCACTGATATCTGCAACCTCTGAATAGAGCACCCACTGAAATCAGCACACACTGAACACAAAACCCTCTGAAATCAGCGCCCAATGAAATCTGCACTCAAGTGAAATCAGCACCCACTGAAAAAAGCACCCACTGAAATCAGCACCCACCAAATTAGGCACCCACTGAAATCTGCACCCAGTGAAATCAGCACCAATTGAAATGAGCACACACAGAAATCTGAACCCACTGAAAACAGCACCAACTGAAATCAGCACCCACAGAAATCAGCACCCACTGAAATCTGCACCCACTGAAACTTGCACCCACTGAAATCAGCACCCACTGAAAACAGCACCCACTGAAGGCTGCACCCACTGAAATCTGAACCCACTGAAAACAGCACCCACTGAAATCTGAACTAACTGAAAACTGCACCCGCAGAAATCAACATCCACTGAAATCAGCTCCCACTGAAATAAGCACCCACTGAAATCAGCACCCACTGAAACTACCACCCACTGAAAACTGAACCCACTGAAATAAGCACCCACTGAAATCGGCACCCATTGAAAACTGATCGCACTGAAATTAGCACCCACTGAAAACTGAACCCACTGAAAATTTCACCCATTGAAATCTGCACCCATTTAATCAGCACCCACTGAAATCAGCACCCACTGAAATCTGCACCCACTGTAATCAGCACCCACTGAAATCAGCACCCACTGAAATCTGAACCCACAGAAATCAGCACCCACTGAAATCAGCACCCACTGAAATCTGCATCCATTGTAATCAGCACCCACTGAAATCAGCACCCACTGAAATCTGAACCCACAGAAATCAGCACCCACTGAAAACAGCACCCACTGAAATCTGCACCCACTGTAATCAGCACCCACTGAAATCAGCACCCACTGAAATCTGAACCCACAGAAATCAGCACCCACTGAAAACAGCACCCACTGAAATCTGCACCCACTGTAATCAGCACCCACTGAAATCAGCACCCACTGAAATCTGCACCCACTATAATCAGCACCCACTGAAATCAGCACCCACTGAAATCTGAACCCACAGAAATCAGCACCCACTGAAAAAAGCACCCACTGAAATCTGCACCCACTGTAATCAGCACCCACTGAAATCAGCACCCACTGAAAACAGCACCCACTGAAATCTGCACCCACTGTAATCAGCACCCACTGAAATCAGCACCCACTGAAATCTGAACCCACAGAAATCAGCACCCATTGAAAACAGCACCCACTGAAATCTGCACCCACTGTAATCAGCACCCACTGAAATCAGCACCCACTGAAATCAGCACCCACTGACATCTGAACCCACAGAAATCAGCACCCACTGAAAAAAGCACCCACTGAAATATGCACCCACTGTAATCAGAACCCACAGAAATCAGCACCCACTGAAAACAGCACCCACTGAAATCTGCACCCACTGTAATCAGCACCCACTGAAATCAGCACCCACTGAAATCTGAACCCACAGAAATCAGCACCCATTGAAAACAGCACCCACTGAAATCTGCACCCACTGTAATCAGCACCCACTGAAATCAGCACCCACTGAAATCTGCATCCACTGTAATCAGCACCCACTGAAATCAGCACCCACTGAAATCTGAACCCACTGAAATCAGCACCCACTGAAAACAGCACCGTCTGAAATCAACAACCATTGAAATCAGCACCCACTGAAATCTGCACACACTGAAATCAGCATCCACTATAATCAGCACCCACTGAAAGCTGCACCCACTGAAATCTGCACCCGCTGAAAGCAGCATGCACTGAAATCAGTACCCACTGAAATCTGCACCCACTGTAATCAGCACCCACTGAAAACAGCACCCACTGAAGACTGCACCCACTGAAGACTGCACCCACTGAAATCTGAACCCACTGAAAACAGCACCCTCTGAAAACAGCACACACTGAAATCTGCACCCTCTGAATTCGGAACCCACTGAAATAAGCACCCACTGAAATCAGTACACTTTGAAAACTGGATCCACTGAAATCAGCAGCCACTGAAAACAGCACCCACTGAAAACAGCACCCACTGAAGACTGCATCCACTGAAATCTGAACCCACTGAAAACTGCACCCACTGAAAACTGCACCCACTGAAAGCAGCACCCTCTGAATTCTGAACCCACTGAAGACTGCACCCACTGAAATCAGCACGCTTTGAAAACTGGAACCACTGAAATCAGCACCCACTGAAATCTGAACCCACTGATAACAGCACCCACTGAAATCAGCACCCACTGAAATCTGAACCCACTGAAGAGTGCACCCACTGAAATCAGCACCCATGGAAATCAGCACTCACTGAAATCTGAACCCACTGAAAACTGCACCAACTGAAATCAGCACACACTGAACACAGCACCCACTGAAATCAGCACCCAATGTAATCAGTGCCCAATGAAATCTGCACTCAAGTGAAATCAGCACCCACTGACAAAAGCACCCACTGAAATCTGCACCCACTGAAATCTGCACCCAGTGAAATCAGCACCAATTGAAATGAGCACACACAGAAATCAGCACCAACTGAAAACTGCACCCACTGAAATCAGCACCCACTGAAAACAGCACCCTCTGAATTCAACAACCATTGAAATCAGCACCCACTGAAAACTGCACACACTGAAATCAGCACCCACTGAAAACAGCACCCTCTGAAATCAACAACCATTGAAATCAGCACCCACTGAAATCAGCACACATTGAATTCTGCTTCAAAAACATAGTTCCTCTTAAAGGTACATACACTACACCACTGAAATCAGAACCTATTGAAATCAGCACCCACTGAAATCAGCACCCACTGAAATCAGCATCCTTTGAAATCAGCACCCACTAAAATCTGCACCCACTGAAATCTGCACCCACTGAAATCAGCTCTCAAGTGAAATCAGCACCCAATGAAATCAGCACCAACTGAAATCTGCACCCACGAAATCACCACCCACAGAAATCACCACAAACTCAAATCTGCACCCACTGAAATCGGCACCCACTGAAATCGGCACCCACTGAAATCAGCACCCACTGAAATCAGCACCCACAGAAATTAGCACCCACTGAAATTAGCACCCACTGAAATGATCACTATTATTGAGCACTGTGAATGGTCACTCGTAATGATCACTATTAATGAGCACTGTGTCAATCATCTCTATTAATGAGCAGTGTCAATGATCACTATTAATGATCACTATTAATGACCACTGTGTCAATGATCACTATTAATTATCACTATTAATGATCACTGTGTCAATTATCACTATTAAAGTTCACTGTGTCAATGATCACTATTAATGATCACTGTGTCAATGATCACTATTCATGATCACTATTAATGATGAATCACTATTAATGATCACTGTGTCAATGATCACTGTCAATGATCACTGTAACAATGATCACTATTAATGATCACTATTAATGATCACTGTGTCAATGATCACTGTTAATGAGCACTGTGAATTGTCACTAGTAATGATCACTATTACTGATCAGTGTCAATCATCACTATTAATGATTACAATTAATGATCACTGTGTCAATCATCACTATTAATGATCACTGTGTCAATGATCACTGTCAATGATCACTGTGTCAATGATCACTATTAATCATCACTATTAATGATCATGGTGTCAATAATCACTATTAATGATCACGGTGTCAATTATCACAATGTCAATGATCACTATTAATGATCACTGTCAATGATCAAAATTAATGATCACTGTCAATAATCACTGTCAATGATCACTGTGTCAATTATCACTATTAATGATCACTGAGTCAATGATCACTATTAATGATCACTATTAATGATCACTTTTGAAACTATCTCTGTGTCAATGATCACTATAAATGATCAGTCTTAATGATCAGTATTATTTATCACTATTAAAGATCACTGTGTCAATATTCCCTATTAATGATCACTGTGTCAATCGTCACTATTAATGATCACTATTAATGAGCACTGTGTCAATGAACTATGTGTCAATGATCACTATTTATGATCACTGTATCAATTAACACTATAAATGATCACTACTAATGCTCACTGTGTCCATCATCACTATTAATGATCACTATTAATTATCACTATTACTGATCACTGTGTCAATCATCACTATTAATGATCACTGTGTCAATTATCACTATTAATGACCACTATTAATGATCACTGAGTCAATGATCACTATAAATGATCACTACTAATGCTCACTGTGTCAATCATCACTATTAATGATCACTATTAATGATCACTGTGTCAATTATCACTGTGTCAATGATCACTATGAATGATCACTGTATCAATAATCACTATTAATGATCATTATTAATGATCACTATTAATGATCACTTTGTCAACGATCTCTGTGTCAATGATCACTATTAATGATTACTGTGTCAATGATTACTATTAATGATCACTGTGTCAATCATCACTATTAATGATTACTATTAATCAGCATTGTGTCAATCATCACTATTAATTATCAATGTGTAAATGATCACTATTAATGATCACTATTAATAATCACTGTCAATGATCACCATTTATGATCACTATTAATGATCACAGTTTCAATCATCACGAGAAACTCCAGGATGATTTGGACAGGTTGGGTGATTGGGCAAAAGCATGGCAGATGCAATATAACGTGGATAAATGCGAGGTTATCCACTTTGGTGGCAAAAACAGGAAGGCAGATTATTATCTGAATGGCAATAGATTGGGAAAAGGGGAAGTGCAACGAGACCTGGGTGTCCTTGTGCACCAGTCGCTGAAGGTAAGTATGCAGGTGCAGCAGGCGGTTAAGAAGGCAAATGTTGGCCTTTGTAGCGAGAGGGTTTGAGTACAGGAACAAGGATGTCTTGCTGCAGTTATACAGGGCCTTGGTGAGACCACATCTTGAGTATTGTGTGCAGCTTTGGTCACCTTATCTGAGGAAGGATGTTCTTGCCATGGAAGGAGTTCAGCGAAGATTCACCAGGCTGATACCTGGGATGGCAGGAATGACGTATGAGGAGAGATTGGGTCGATTGGGCTTTTCCTCGCTGGAGTTTAGAAGAATGAGAGGGGATCTCATTGAAACTTATAAAATTCTGACAGGACTGAACAGACTAGATGCAGGAAGGATTTTCCCGATGGTCGGGGAGTCCAGAACCAGGGGTCACAGTCTAAGGATAAGGGGTAGGCCATTTAGGACAGAAATGAGGAGGAATTTCTTCACCCAGAGAGTGGTGAACCTGTGGAATTCTCTACCACAGAAGGCAGTAGAGGCCAATACATTAAATTTATTCAAGAAGGAGTTGAATATATTTCTTAAGGCTAAAGGGATCAAGGGGTATGGGGAGAAAGCAGGGACCGGGTACTGAATTTGGATGATCAGCCATGATCGCATTGAATGGCAGAGCAGGCTCAAGGGGCCGAATGGCCAACTCCTGCTCATATCTTCTATGTTACTATTCATGATCACTATAAATGATCACTTTGTCAACGATCTCTGTGTCAATGATCACCATAAATGATCACTCTTAATGATCTGTATTAATAATCACTATTAATGATCACTGTCAATTATCACTATTAATGATCACTGTGTCAATCGTCACTATTAATGATCACTATTAATGATCACTGTGTCAATGGTCACTATTAATGATCACTGTCAATGATCACTGTGTCAACGATCACTATAAATGGTCACTCTTAATGATCAGTATTAATGATCACTGTCAATTATCACTATTAATGATCACTGTGTCAATTGTCACTATTAATGATCACTATTAATGCTCACTGTGTCAATGAACTACGTGTCAATGATCACTATTTATGATCACTGTATCAATTATAACTATAAATGATCACTACTAATGCTCACTGTATCAATCATCACTATTAATGATCACTATTAATGTTCACTGTGCCAATGATCACTGTGTCAATGATCACTTTGTAATGATCAGTATAAATGAGCACTGTGGCAATGATCACTATTAATGATCACTGTGAATGATCACTTTTAATGATCACTATTAATGACCACTGTGTCAATTAGCATGAATAATAATCACTATTAATGATCACTGTGTCAATTATCACTGTCAATGATCACTGTGTCAATGATCACTATTAATAATCACTGTCAATGATCACTGTCAATAATCACTGTCAATGATCACTGTGTCAATTATCACTATTAATGTTCACTGTGTCAATGATCACTATTAATGATCACTATTAATGATCACTTTTTGAACTATCTCTGTGTCAATGACCACTATAAATGATCAGTCTTAATGATCAGTATTATTTATCACTATTAAAGATCACTGTGTCAATATTCCCTATTAATGATCACTGTGTCAATCATCACTATTAATGATCACTATTAATGAGCACTGTGTCAATGAACTATGTGTCAATGATCACTATTTATGATCACTGTATCAATTATCACTATAAATGATCACTACTAATGCTCACTGTGTCAATCATCACTATTAAAGATCACTATTAATGTTCACTGTGCCAATGATCACTGCGTCAATGATCACTATTAATGACCACCATTAATGATCACTGTGTCAATTATCACTGTGTAATGGTCACTATTAATGATCACTTTGTCAATGATCACTATTAATGATCACTGTCAATGATCAATGTTAATGAACACTGTCAATGGTCACAATTAATGATCACTGTCAATGATCACTGTCAATGATCACTGTGGCAATGATCACTATTAATGATCACTATTAAAGATCACACTGTCAATTATCACTATTAATGATCACTGTCAATGATCACTATGTCATTGATCACTATTAATGTGCATTGTGTCAATGATCTCTGTCAATGTTAACTATTAATGATTACTGTGTCAATGGTCACTATTAATTATCACAGTGTCAATGATCACTATTAATGATCACTGTCAATGATCAAAATTAATGATCACTGTCAATAATCACTGTCAATGATCACTGTGTCAATTATCACTATTAATGATCACTGTGTCAATGATCACTATTAATGATCACTTTTTAAACTATCTCTGTGTCAATGATCACTATAAATGATCAGTCTTAATGATCAGTATTATTTATCACTATTAAAGATCACTGTGTCAATATTCCCTATTAATGATCACTGTGTCAATCGTCACTATTAATGATCACTATTAATGAGCACTGTGTCAATGTGTGTCAATGATCACTATTTATGATTACTGTATCAATTATCACTATAAATAATCACTACTAATGCTCACTGTGTCAATCATCACTATTAATGATCACTTTTAATGTTCACTGTGCCAATGATCACTGCGTCAATGATCACTATTAATGACCACCATTAATGATCACTGTGTCAATGATCACTCTGTAGTTGTCACTATTAATGAGCACTGTGTCAATGATCACTATTAATCATCACTATTAGTGATCATGATGTCAATAATCACTATTAATGATCACTGTGTCAATTATCACTATTAATGATCACTATTAATGTTCACTATTAATGAACACCGTGTCAATGATCACTATTAATGATCACAGTCTCAATCATCACTATGTGTGATCACTACTAATGATCACTATGTCAATGATTACTATTAATGATCCCTATGTCAATGCTCATTATGAATCATCACTGTGTAAGGATCAGTGTCAATCATCACTATTAATGATTACTATTAATGATCACTGTGTCAATGATCACTATTAATGATCACTTTGTCAATGATCACTATTAATGATCACTGTCAATGATCAATGTTAATGAACACTGTCAATGGTTACAATTAATGATCACTGTCAATGATCACTGTGTCAATGATCACTATTAATCATCACTATTAATGATCATGGTGTCAATAATCACTATTAATGATCACTGTGTCAATTATCACTATTAATAATCACTATTAAAGATCACACTGTCAATGATCACTATTAATGATCACTGTCAATGATCACTATGTCATTGATCACTATTAATGTGCACTGTGTCAATGATCTCTGTCAATGTTAACTATTAATGATCACTGTGTCAATGATCACTATTAATGATCACTATTAATTATCACTGTGTCAATAATCACTATTAATGATCACTGTCAATGATCAAAATTAATGATCACTGTCAATGTTCACTGTCAATGATCACTGTGTCAATGATCACTATTAATGATCACTGTGTCAATGATCAATATTAATGATCACTTTTTAAACTATCTCTGTGTCAATGACCACTATAAATGATCAGTCTTAATGATCAGTATAATTTATCACTATTAAAGATCACTGTGTCAATATTCCCTATTAATGATCACTGTGTCAATCGTCACTATTAATGATCACTATTAATGAGCACTGTGTCAATGAACTATGTGTCAATGATCACTATTTATGATCACTGTATCAATTATCACTATTAATGATCACTACTAATGCTCACTGTGTCAATCATCACTATTAATGATCACTATTAATGTTCACTGTGCCAATGATCACTGCGTCAATGATCACTATTAATGACCACCATTAATGATCACTGTGTCAATTATCACTGTGTAATGGTCACTATTAATGATCACTTTGTCAATGATCACTATTAATGATCACTGTCAATGATCAATGTTAATGAACACTGTCAATGGTCACAATTAATGATCACTGTCAATGATCACTGTGGCAATGATCACTATTAATGATCACTATTAAAGATCACACTGTCAATTATCACTATTAATGATCACTGTCAATGATCACTATGTCATTGATCACTATTAATGTGCATTGTGTCAATGATCTCTGTCAATGTTAACTATTAATGATCACTCTGTCAATAATCACTATTAATTATCACAGTGTCAATGATCACTGTTAATGATCACTGTCAATGATCAAAATTAATGATCACTGTCAATAATCACTGTCAATGATCACTGTGTCAATTATCACTATTAATGATCACTGTGTCAATGATCACTATTAATGATCACTATTAATGATCACTTTTTAAACTATCTCTGTGTCAATGACCACTATAAATGATCAGTCTTAATGATCAGTATTATTTATCACTATTAAAGATCACTGTGTCAATATTCCCTATTAATGATCACTGTGTCAATCGTCACTATTAATGATCACTATTAATGAGCACTGTGTCAATGAACTATGTGTCAATGATCACTATTTATGATCACTGTATCAATTATCACTATAAATGCTCACTACTAATGCTCACTGTGTCAATCATCACTATTAAAGATCACTATTAATGTTCACTGTGCCAATGATCACTGCGTCAATGATCACTATTAATGACCACCATTAATGATCACTGTGTCAATTATCATTGTGTAATGGTCACTATTAATGATCACTTTGTCAATGATCACTATTAATGATCACTGTCAATGATCAATGTTAATGAACACTGTCAATGGTCACAATTAATGATCACTGTCAATGATCACTGTCAATGATCACTGTGCCAATGATCACTATTAATGATCACTATTAAAGATCACACTGTCAATTATCACTATTAATGATCACTGTCAATGATCACTATGTCATTGATCACTATTAATGTGCATTGTGTCAATGATCTCTGTCAATGTTAACTATTAATGATTACTGTGTCAATGATCACTATTAATTATCACAGTGTCAATGATCACTATTAATGATCACTGTCAATGATCAAAATTAATGATCACTGTCAATAATCACTGTCAATGATCACTGTGTCAATTATCACTATTAATGTTCACTGTGTCAATGATCACTATTAATGATCACTATTAATGATCACTTTTTAAACTATCTCTGTGTCAATGATCACTATAAATGATCAGTCTTAATGATCAGTATTATTTATCATTATTAAAGATCACTGTGTCAATATTCCCTATTAATGATCACTGTGTCAATCATCACTATTAATGATCACTATTAATGAGCACTGTGTCAATGTGTGTCAATGATCACTATTTATGATTACTGTATCAATCATCACTATAAATAATCACTACTAATGCTCACTGTGTCAATCATCACTATTAATGATCACTATTAATGTTCACTGTGCCAATGATCACTGTGTCAATGATCACTATTAATGACCATCATTAATGATCACTGTGTCAATGATCACTGTGTAATTGTCACTATTAATGAGCACTGTGTCAATGACCACTATTAATCATCACTATTAGTGATCATGGTGTCAATAATCACTATTAATTATCACTGTGTCAATTATCACTATTAATGATCACTATTAATGTTCACTATTAATGAACACCGTGTCAATTATCACTATTAATGATCACAGTCTCAATCATCACTATGTGTGATCACTATTAATGATCACTATGTCAATGATTACTATTAATGATCCCTATGTCAATGCTCATTATGAATCATCACTGCGTAAGGATCAGTGTCAATCATCACTATTAATGATTACTATTAATGATCACTGTGTCAATGATCACTATTAATGATCACTTTGTCAATGATCACTATTAATGATCACTGTCAATGATCAATGTTAATGAACACTGTCAATGGTTACAATTAATGATCACTGTCAATGATCACTGTGTCAATGATCACTATTAATCATCACTATTAATGATCATGGTGTCAATAATCACTATTAATGATCACTGTGTCAATTATCACTATTAATAATCACTATTAAAGATCACACTGTCAATGATCACTATTAATGATCACTGTCAATGATCACTATGTCATTGATCACTATTAATGTGCACTGTGTCAATGATCTGTCAATGTTAACTATTAATGATCACTGTGTCAATGATCACTATTAATGATCACTATTAATTATCACCGTGTCAATAATCACTATTAATGATCACTGTCAATGATCAAAATTAATGATCACTGTCAATGTTCACTGTCAATGATCACTGTGTCAATGATCACTATTAATGATCACTGTGTCAATGATCAATATTAATGATCACTTTTTAAACTATCTCTGTGTCAATGACCACTATAAATGATCAGTCTTAATGATCAGTATAATTTATCACTATTAAAGATCACTGTGTCAATATTCCCTATTAATGATCACTGTGTCAATCGTCACTATTAATGATCACTATTAATGAGCACTGTGTCAATGAACTATGTGTCAATGATCACTATTTATGATCACTGTATCAATTACCACTATAAATGATCACTACTAATGCTCACTGTGTCAATCATCACTATTAATGATCACTATTAATGTTCACTGTGCCAATGATCACTGCATCAATGATCACTATTAATGACCACCATTAATGATCACTGTGTCAATTATCACTGTGTAATGGTCACTATTAATGATCACTTTGTCAATGATCACTATTAATGATCACTGTCAATGATCAATGTTAATGAACACTGTCAATGGTCACAATTAATGATCACTGTCAATGATCACTGTGGCAATGATCACTATTAATGATCACTATTAAAGATCACACTGTCAATTATCACTATTAATGATCACTGTCAATGATCACTATGTCATTGATCACTATTAATGTGCATTGTGTCAATGATCTCTGTCAATGTTAACTATTAATGATCACTCTGTCAATAATCACTATTAATTATCACAGTGTCAATGATCACTGTTAATGATCACTGTCAATGATCAAAATTAATGATCACTGTCAATAATCACTGTCAATGATCACTGTGTCAATTATCACTATTAATGATCACTGTGTCAATGATCACTATTAATGATCACTATTAATGATCACTTTTTAAACTATCTCTGTGTCAATGATCACTATAAATGATCAGTCTTAATGATCAGTATTATTTATCACTATTAAAGATCACTGTGTCAATATTCCCTATTAATGATCACTGTGTCAATCGTCACTATTAATGATCACTATTAATGAGCACTGTGTCAATGAACTATGTGTCAATGATCACTATTTATGATTACTGTATCAATTATCACTATAAATAATCACTACTAATGCTCACTGTGTCAATCATCACTATTAATGATCACTATTAATGTTCACTGTGCCAATGATCACTGTGTCAATGATCACTATTAATGACCACCATTAATGATCACTGTGTCAATGATCACTGTGTAATTGTCACTATTAATGAGCACTGTGTCAATGATCACTATTAATCATCACTATTAGTGATCATGGTGTCAATAATCACTATTAATGATCACTGTGTCAATTATCACTATTAATGATCACTATTAATGTTCACTATTAATGAACACGGTGTCAATGATCACTATTAATGATCACAGTCTCAATCATCACTATGTGTGATCACTATTAATGATCACTGGCCTAGAAATTCACTTTGGGCCCGCCAGCTGGCGTGCGCCCAAAAGTTAGCGCTGAGCGCGGAGCCAGTTGCGCCCGTCAGATATTCAGTTTTTGCGCCCCAAGTCGGAACCGGGCGCTATCCCAGGGTGTGCCCGCCCCCGCTTGGGGCGCTGAAACTGAATTTCAGCGCTGTAGGCGCCGCTGCGCCACCCGCTGCGGAGCGGCAGGCTGCGGTACTGCAGGCCTCCTTCTTCTCTTAAGGGGGAGGTGCCTGCAACGGGGAGATCGCCACTGGATAGTGCCGGCAAATGAGCCCGGCACCACGGAGAAGTGCCGGGTTCGCGGAAAGCAGCCGGCAATGCCGCGGGGGGGGGGCGTGTGGAGGAGGCCGGGGAAGGAGGTGCGGGCAGGCAGCCGCCGAAAAAGCGGCCGGCCGCACCTCCACCTTAAAGCGCCCCACTAAGGCTACAGTGCAGCCCCGTTTTCTGATCGCTGTTTGCGGCCGCTGCGGAAAAGGCGGCCGCAACTAAATATGGGGGTCGGGCCGGTATCGGGGCGGAACCGGGGCACTGCGCACACCGATGACGTCATCGGTGCCGGCGCAGCGCTAACGGCTACCGCCGCCATTACCGCTGCACTGAATATCAGCGCAAACTCCTCTATTGGCGCAGAAGCCCTCTTTGGGCGGTAACTGGCCGCAAAGCTGGCGGCGCCTTACTGAATTTCTAGGCCACTATGTCAATGATTACTATTAATGATCCCTATGTCAATGCTCATTATGAATCATCACTGTGTAAGGATCAGTGTCAATCATCACTATTAATGATTACTATTAATGATCACTGTGTCAATGATCACTATTAATGATCACTTTGTCAATGATCACTATTAATGATCACTGTCAATGATCAATGTTAATGAACACTGTCAATGGTTACAATTAATGATCACTGTCAATGATCACTGTGTCAATGATCACTATTAATCATCACTATTAATGATCATGGTGTCAATAATCACTATTAATGATCACTGTGTCAGTTATCACTATTAATGATCACTATTAAAGATCACACTGTCAATGATCACTATTAATGATCACTGTCAATGATCACTATGTCATTGATCACTATTAATGTGCACTGTGTCAATGAACTGTCAATGTTAACTATTAATGATCACTGTGTCAATGATCACTATTAATGATCACTATTAATTATCACCGTGTCAATAATCACTATTAATGATCACTGTCAATGATCAAAATTAATGATCACTGTCAATGTTCACTGTCAATGATCACTGTGTCAATGATCACTATTAATGATCACTGTGTCAATGATCACTATTAATGATCACTGTGTCAATGATCAATATTAATGATCACTTTTTAAACTATCTCTGTGTCAATGACCACTATAAATGATCAGTCTTAATGATCAGTATAATTTATCACTATTAAAGATCACTGTGTCAATATTCCCTATTAATGATCACTGTGTCAATCGTCACTATTAATGATCACTATTAATGAGCACTGTGTCAATGAACTATGTGTCAATGATCACTATTTATGATCACTGTATCAATTATCACTATAAATGATCACTACTAATGCTCACTGTGTCAATCATCACTATTAATGATCACTATTAATGTTCACTGTGCCAATGATCACTGCATCAATGATCACTATTAATGACCACCATTAATGATCACTGTGTCAATTATCACTGTGTAATGGTCACTATTAATGATCACTTTGTCAATGATCACTATTAATGATCACTGTCAATGATCAATGTTAATGAACACTGTCAATGGTCACAATTAATGATCACTGTCAATGATCACTGTGGCAATGATCACTATTAATGATCACTATTAAAGATCACACTGTCAATTATCACTATTAATGATCACTGTCAATGATCACTATGTCATTGATCACTATTAATGTGCATTGTGTCAATGATCTCTGTCAATGTTAACTATTAATGATCACTCTGTCAATAATCACTATTAATTATCACAGTGTCAATGATCACTGTTAATGATCACTGTCAATGATCAAAATTAATGATCACTGTCAATAATCACTGTCAATGATCACTGTGTCAATTATCACTATTAATGATCACTGTGTCAATGATCACTATTAATGATCACTTTTTAAACTATCTCTGTGTCAATGATCACTATAAATGATCAGTCTTAATGATCAGTATTATTTATCACTATTAAAGATCACTGTGTCAATATTCCCTATTAATGATCACTGTGTCAATCGTCACTATTAATGATCACTATTAATGAGCACTGTGTCAATGAACTATGTGTCAATGATCACTATTTATGATTACTGTATCAATTATCACTATAAATAATCACTACTAATGCTCACTGTGTCAATCATCACTATTAATGATCACTATTAATGTTCACTGTGCCAATGATCACTGTGTCAATGATCACTATTAATGACCACCATTAATGATCACTGTGTCAATGATCACTGTGTAATTGTCACTATTAATGAGCACTGTGTCAATGATCACTATTAATCATCACTATTAGTGATCATGGTGTCAAAAATCACTATTAATGATCACTGTGTCAATTATCACTATTAATGATCACTATTAATCACAGAATCACAGAATCACAGAATCTACAGTGCAGATAGAGGCCATTTCGGCCCATCGAGCCTGCACCGACACATATCACACCCTATCCCCGCAACCCCACGTATTTAATCCCCTAACACTAAGGGTCAATTTATCATAGCCAAATCAACCTAACCTGCACATCTTTGGACTGTGGGAGGAAACCGGAGCACCCGGAGGAAACCCACGCAGACACAGGGAGAATGTGCAAACTCCACACAGACAGTCGCCCGAGGCCAGATTTGAACCCGGGTCCCTGGCGCTGTGAGGCAACAGTGCTAACCACTATGCCACCGTGCTATAATGTTCACTATTAATGAACACGGTGTCAATGATCACTATTAATGATCACTATTAATGATCACAGTCTCAATCATCACTATGTGTGATCACTATTAATGATCACTGGCCTAGAAATTCACTTTGGGCCCGCCAGCTGGCGTGCGCCCAAAAGTTAGCGCTGAGCGCGGAGCCAGTTGCGCCCGTCAGATATTCAGTTTTTGCGCCCCAAGTCGGAACCGGGCGCTATCCCAGGGTGTGCCCGACCCCGCTTGGGGCGCTGAAACTGAATTTCAGCGCTGTAGGCGCCGCTGCGCCACCCGCTGCGGAGCGGCAGGCTGCGGTACTGCAGGCCTCCTTCTTCTCTTAAGGGGGAGGTGCCTGCAACGGGGAGATCGCCACTGGATAGTGCCGGCAAATGAGCCCGGCACCACGGAGAAGTGCCGGGTTCGCGGAAAGCAGCCGGCAATGCCGCGGGGGGGGGGGGTGGAGGAGGCCGGGGAAGGAGGTGCGGGCAGGCAGCCGCCGAAAAAGCGGCCGGCTGCACCTCCACCTTAAAGCGCCCCACTAAGGCTACAGTGCAGCCCCGTTTTCTGATCGCTGTTTGCGGCCGCAACTAAATATGGGGGTCGGGCCGGTATCGGGGCGGAACCGGGGCACTGCGCACACCGATGACGTCATCGGTGCCGGCGCAGCGCTAACGGCTACCGCCGCCATTACCACTGCGCTGAATATCAGCGCAAACTCCTCTATTGGCGCAGAAGCCCTCTTTGGGCGGTAACTGGCCGCAAAGCTGGCGGCGCCTTACTGAATTTCTAGGCCACTATGTCAATGATTACTATTAATGATCCCTATGTCAATGCTCATTATGAATCATCACTGTGTAAGGATCAGTGTCAATCATCACTATTAATGATTACTATTAATGATCACTGTGTCAATGATCACTATTAATGATCACTTTGTCAATGATCACTATTAATGATCACTGTCAATGATCAATGTTAATGAACACTGTCAATGGTTACAATTAATGATCACTGTCAATGATCACTGTGTCAATGATCACTATTAATCATCACTATAAATGATCATGGTGTCAATAATCACTATTAATGATCACTGTGTCAATTATCACTATTAATGATCACTATTAAAGATCACACTGTCAATGATCACTATTAATGATCACTGTCAATGATCACTATGTCATTGATCACTATTAATGTGCACTGTGTCAATGATCTCTGTCAATGTTAACTATTAATGATCACTGTGTCAATGATCACTATTAATGATCACTATTAATTATCACCGTGTCAATAATCACTATTAATGATCACTGTCAATGATCAAAATTAATGATCACTGTCAATGTTCACTGTCAATGATCACTGTGTCAATGATCACTATTAATGATCACTGTGTCAATGATCACTATTAATGATCACTTTGTCAATGATCACTATAAATGATCACTCTTAATGATCAGTATTAATTATCACTGTCCAAAGATGTGCGGGTTAGGTTGATTGGCTATGATAAATTGACCCTTAGTGTTAGGGGGGATTAAATACGTGGGGTTACGGGGATAGGGTGGGATATGTGTTGGTGTAGGGGGTACGGGGATCGGGTGGGATATGTGTCGGTGCAGGCTCGATGGGCCGAAATGGCCTCTATCTGCACTGTGGGGTTTCTGTGATTAATGATCACTGTTTCAATCATCACTATTAATGATCACTATTAATGTTCACTGTGCCAATGATCACTGTGTCAATGATCACTATTAATGACCACCATTAATGATCACTGTGTCAATGATCACTGTGTAATGATCACTTTTAATGAGCACTGTGTCAATGATCACTATTAATGATCACTGTGAATGATCACTTTTAATGATCACTATTAATGATCACTGTGTCAATTAGCACTAATAATAATCACTGTTAATGATCACTGTGTCAATGATCACTGTCATTGATCACTGTGTCAATGATCACTATTAATGATCACTATTAAAGATCACACTGTCAATGATCACTATTGATGATCACTGTCAATGATCACTATTGATGATCACTGTCAAGGATCACTATGTCATTGATCGCTATTAATGTGCACTGTGTCAATGATCTCTGTCAATGTTAACTATTAATGATAACTGTGTCGATGATCACTATTAATTATCACTATTAATTATCACAGTGTCAATGATCACTATTAATGACCACTATTAATGATCACTGTGTAGTGATCACTATTAATAATCACTGTGTCGATGATCACTATTAATCATCACTATTAATGATCACTCTGTCAATGATCACTATTAATGTCCACTATTAATGATGGCTGTGTAAATGATCACAATTTATGATAACTATAAATGATCACTATTAATAATCACTGTGTCAATGATTACTATTAATGATCACTAATAATGATCACTGTGTTATAATCACTATTCATGATCACTGTGTCAATGATCACTATTCATCATCACTATTAATGATAACTGTGTCAGTGGTTGCTATTAATTATCACTATTCATGATCACAGTGTCATTGATCACAATTAGTGATCACTATTAATGATCATTGTGTCATTGATCACTATTAATGTTCACTGTCAATGATCTATGTTAATTAGCACTTTATCAATTATCACTATTAATGATCGCTAATAATGATCACTGTGTTAATGGTCACTATTAATTATCAATATTAATGTTCACTGTGTCAATGATCACTATTAATGACCACTGTGAAAATGATCACTGTCAATGATAACTATTAGCGAGCACTTTGTCAATTATCACTATTAATTATCACTATTAATTATCATGGTTTCAATGATCACTATTAATTACCACTATTGATTATCACTGTGTCGATGATCACTATTAATCATCATTTTATTAATGATCAATGTGTCAATGATCGCTATTAATGATCACTGTGTCAATGATTACTATTAATGATCACTGTGTCAATGATCACTTTTAATGATCACTGTCGATGATCAATGTTAATGAACACTGTCAATGGTCACAATTAATGATCACTGTCAATGATCACTGTCAATGATCACTGTGTCAATGATCACTATTAATCATCACTATTAATGATCATGGTGTCAATAATCACTATTAATGATCACTGTCAATGATCACTATGTCATTGATCACTATTAATGTGCACTGTGTCAATGATCTCTGTCAATGTTAACTATTAATGATCACTGTGTCAATGGTCACTATTAATTATCACTATTAATTATCACAGTGTCAATGATCACTATAAATGATCACTGTCAATGATCAAAATTAATGATCACTGTCAATGTTCACTGTCAATGATCACTGTGTCAATGATCACTATTAATCATCACTATTAATGATCATGGTGTCAATTATCACTATTAATGATCACTGTCAATGATCACTATGTCATTGATCACTATTAATGTGCACTGTGTCAATGATCTCTGTCAATGTTAACTATTAATGATCACTGTGTCAATGATCACTATTAATTATCACTATTAATTATCACAGTGTCAATGATCACTATAAATGATCACTGTCAATGATCAAAATTAATGATCACTGTCAATGTTCACTGTCAATGATCACTGTGTCAATGATCACTATTAATGATCACTGTGTCAATGATCACTATTAATGATCACTATTAATGATCACTTTGTCAACGATCACTGTGTCAATGATCACTATAAATGATCACTATTAATGATCACTGTCAATTATCACTATTAATGATCACTATTAATGATCACTGTGTCAATGATTACTATTAATGATCACTGTGTCAATGATCACTATTAATGATCACTTTGTCAATGATCACTATTAATGATCACTGTCAATGATCAATGTTAATGAACATTGTCAATGGTCACAATTAATGATCACTGTCAATGATCACTGTCAATGATCACTGTGTCAATGATCAATATTAATCAGCACTATTAATGATCATGGTGTGAATAATCACTATTAATGATCACTGTGTCAATTATCACTATTAATGATCACTATTAAAGATCACACTGTCAATGATCACTATTAATGATCACTGTCAATGATCACTATGTCATTGGTCACTATTAATGTGCACTGTGTCAATGATCTCTGTCAATGTTAACTATTAATGATCACTGTGTCAATGATCACTATTAATGATCACTGTGTCAATTATCACTATTAATGATCACTATTAATGATCACTTTGTCAACGATCACTGTGTCAATGATCACTATAAATGATCACTCTTAATGATCAGTATTAATGATCACTATTAATGATCACTGTCAATTATCACTATTAATGATCACTGTTTCAATCATCACTATTAATGATCACTATTAATGATCACTGTGTCAATGAACTATGTGTCAATTATCACTATTTATGATCACTGTATCAATTATAACTATAAATGATCACTGCTAATGCTTACTGTGTCAATCATCACTATTAATGATCACTATTAATGTTCACCATGCCAATGATCACTGTGTCAATGATCACTATTAATGACCACCATTAATGATCACTGTGTCAATGATCACTGTGTAATGATCACTATTAATGAGCACTGTGTCAATGATCACTATTAATGATCACTGTGAATAAGCACTTTTAATGATCACTATTAATGACCACTGTGTCAATTAGCACTAATAATAATCACTATTAATCATCACTGTGTCAATGATCACTGTCATTGATCACTGTGTCAATGATCACTATTAATGATCACTTTTAAAGATCACACTGTCAATGATCACTATTGATGATCACTGTCAATGATCACTATTGATGATCACTGTCAATGATCACTATGTCATTGATCACTATTAATGTGCACTGTATCAATGATCTCTGTCAATGTTAACTATTGATGATCACTGTCAATGATCACTATTGATGATCACTGTCGATGATCACTATGAATTATCACTATTAATTATCACAGTGTCAATGATCACTATTAATGACCACTATTAATGATCACTGTGTAGTGATCACTATTAATAATCACTGTGTCGATGATCACTATTAATCATCACTATTAATGATCACTGTGTCAATGATCACTATTAATGTCCACTATTAATGATGGCTGTGTAAATGATCACTATTTGTGATAACTATAAATGATCACTATTAATGATCACTGTGTCAATGATCACTATTAATGATCACTGTGTAATGATCACTATTCATGATCACTGTGTCAATGATCACTATTCATCATCATTATTAATGATAACTGTGTCAATGGTTGCTATTAATTATCACTATTAATGAGCACTATTAATTATCAGTGTCAATCATCACTATTAATGTTTACTATTAATGATCACTATGTCAATGTTCACTATTAATGATCACTGTGTCAATGATCAGTATTAAGGATCACTATTAATGATCACTATTAATGATAACAATGTCAATCAACACTATTCATGATCACTATTAATGATCACTTTGTCAACGATCTCTGTGTCAATGATCACTATAAATGATCACTCTTAATGATCAGTGTCATAAATCGCAACTTCTACAAGAAGTAACTCAGGAAGTACTACTGGACGGCCAGCTGAGGGCGCCGTCCGAGGAGTATAAATACTCGGGCGAGGGCCCAACTTGGCCAGAGACAATCTGGAAACAGGAAGCTAGTGACTACTAACTAGACCTCCATGTTTTGTTACAAGTCGATTAAAGCCTTGCTTTCTGTTCAACCAAGTGCGTAGTGAGTCTTTATTATGTCAATTTAATCGACTTGTTATCGTCTCCACGCTTTGGGTGATTCGGAACAACCAGCTGCAACTCGAACCGCAGAAAGGAACTTGGGCAAGAAACTGATCCATCATGGAAAAACTCCTTAGACCCGCTTGTCTTGACCTGGACCCGAATGCACCTGCGGCAGCGAAGGTATGAAAGCATTGGTTTCGTACCTTTAGCAACTTTCTTGAAGAATGTGGGGCGGATGCCCCTAATAAGTTACGAATGCTTATTAACTACGTATCCCCTCATGTGTATGATTATATTGAGGACTGTATAGACTACGACGCTGCTATCCAAATTTTACAGCAGCTATATGTCAAGTCCCCGAATTAAATCTTTGCTCGACACCTACTGGCCACAACTCGGCAGCAGCCTGGGGAATCACTCGATGAATTCCTTCAGAAACTTCGCAGGCTTGGCATAGATTGTAACCTTAAAGCGGTTACAGCTGAACAGTATCAAGAGGAACTAATCCGCGATTCCTTTATCAATGGGATTGCGTCCCCTTTTATACGTCAGCGCCTGCTGGAAAATAAAACCCTCAATTTATGGGCTGCTTATAACCAGGCGTGTTCCCTGGGCTTGGCCAAGAAGAATGCAGACACTTATCTCCCACCACATGCACGGGCGGCGGCTATTACCTTTAATGAGTCTTTCGATAGGTCTCGGGCGGATGCCCCCATTTATGATGACTCTACTCTAACGGGCGACGACCCTACCCTAGAGGCCTTCGCTGATGACGACCCCACCCTAGCAGCATCCTGGCATTCAGGAAGAAAGTGTTTCTTTTGTGGAGGTACATTCCATTACAGAAAATTTTGCCCGGCTCGTAATGCGACCTGCAATCATTGCAGCAAGAAAGGACACTTTTCCAAGGTATGCCAGTCACGGGCCTCTGCTAACAAGAAAGGCCGCTCCTCTAAAGTATACCGGTCGAGAACTCCTGTTAGCTTCACAGATGCTATCTATAGAGCTGCTCCTCCCCCAAGAACCACTGCTAAGGCTACAGCTGCTGAAGGAAAAATTGCCCCTCCTCCCATCACAGCTGTTTTTCCCCAAAGTTTGTCCCATGCAGCCATGAAGGTTTCAGTAAATGGGCACACTTTAAGCGGGCTAATCGACTCCTGCAGCTCTGACAGCTTCATTAGTAAGCGGGCTGTCAGCAGGTTAAAACTGCGCATTTATCCCTCGGACAGGGAGATTGCAATGGCTCTGACGACTCTGACCACCAATTCTTCTGGCTTCTGTCTTGTCAACCTCATCCTCAATGGCCGCACTTATCTCTCCACCCGGCTCGGAGTACTGGAAAACTTATGCAGCGATGTGCTTCTGGGACAGGACTTCCAGAAGCAGCACAAAAGACTCATTTTTGAGTTTGGAGGGTCGAAGCCGGAGCTTACCATTTCTAAGGTGCCATTTTGTGCGCTCTCGGTGGCCTTACTCGGTGAGCCCTCCCTGTTTGCCAATCTCTCCCCCCGCTGTAAACCCATAGCCACCAAATCGCAGCGCTTTAGCCAAGACGACTGAGCATTTATTGAGGCAGAAATCTCTCGCCTTTTAGCTGATGGTATTATCGAGCCGTGTTCATCTCCCTGGCGGGCTTAAGTCGTCGTTGTGAAAAACCCTTTAAAACAACATAAGAAATGTCTGTGTATTGATTATTCGCAGACTATTAATCAATATACCAATCTGGATGCCTACCCGCTACCATGCATAGATGACATGGTCAACAACCTTACCAAATACAAGGTATTTTCAACCTTCGATTTAAAGAGCGCGTACCATCAGGTACCGCTGAAAGACTCTGACAAAAAGTATATGGTCTTTGAGGCCAATGGTCGGCTTTATCAGTTTCATCGCCTTCCATTTGGGGTCACCAATGGGGTGGCCATCTTCCAACGGGCAATGGATGGCCTAGTCTGGCAAGAGAACTTGACTGATACCTTTCCGTACTTAGACAATATCACTATTGCCGGCCATGATCAAAAGGAGCATGACGCCAATCTTCAGAGATTTTTTGACGTTCTCTGTCGTCGCCACTTAACGTTAAACGAATCCAAATCGGTGAAATCGGTGCCATCAGTGAACATTCTCGGCTACTGGGTGGGCAACGGTGTTATTAAAACCAGACCCAGAGCGACTTCATCCACTTCAGGAGCTCCCTCCCCCTACAAATCTCGGCTCTCTTCGTCGGGCACTTGGCATGTTTGTTTATTACGCAAAGTGGATACCTCACTTCTCCGATAAAATACAGCCCCTGCTTCATGCGAAGTCTTTTCCATTGGAAGCAACGGCTATTTCTGCCTTCAACCTCCTCAAACGACAGCTGGAGAAAGCCACGCTTCGCTCCATTGACGAAAACCTTCCTTTTGTGGTCGAATGCGATGCATCGGCGGTGGCGATCTCGGCTACCTTGAATCAAGGTGGTCGACCCGTGGCATTCCTATCCAGAACCTTGCAGGGTAGTGAGCTCCATTACCCCCCCCGTCGAGAAGGAGGCTACAGCCATCATCGAGGCTGTACGCCAATGGAGTCATTTTCTTGCTCGGCGTCATTTCACGCTCATAACTGACCAGCGCTCCGTGGCCTTCATGTTGGATAACCGGAAGTGCACGAAAGCCAAAAATAATAAAATTCAACTCTGGAGGATGGAGCTGGCCACCTTTAGATATACTATTCGTTACCGACCCGGCAAACAGAATGTGGGCCCAGATACCTTCACACGGGCATTTTGCATTTTGCTCTTCAATGTTAACGTCGACTCTGGCGGATCTGCATATGGACTTATGCCATCCTGGCGTTACCTGTCTCCAAAAATCTACCATTCTCAACAGAGGACGTAAAGAAAACATGCTCCTCCTGTAGGATTTGTGCAGAATTGAAACCACAATTCTTCCGCCCATCAGATGGCTTACTCATATATGCAATGCAGCCTATGCAGAGGCTCAACATAGACTTTAAAGGGCCATTGCCTTCATCGACGCGGAACACCTACCTACTTACGATGGTAGACGAGTATTCACGCTTTCCCTTTGCCTTCCCCTGTCCTAATATGCTTACCTCTACGGTAATTAAATGCCTCGATCAGGTCTTTTCCCTTTGCGGGACGGCCAATTTTATCCACACGGATCGGGGTCCCTCCTTTATGTCGAGTGAACTTAAAGGTTATCTCTCCCAACGGGGAATCGCCTCGAGTAAGACGACACCATATCACCCAATCGGCAACGGACAGGTTGAACGATACAATACCATCATCTGGAACGCTGTCCGTCTGGCACTGAGGTCACGCAATCTACCAGACCAGCAGTGGGAAACTGTGCTCCCCAACGTGTTACACTCTATCAGGTCTCTTCTCTCCACATCCACTAATGTCACGCCTCATGAGCGATTCTTCAAGTTCCGGCGTCGCTCTACACATGGGACATCTCTACCATCATGGTTGGTGGCTCCAGGCCCTGTGCCACTCCGGAGGTTCGTCCGGTCTGCCAAGAACGACCCTCTCGTTGACGAGGTGGAGTTAACGGAGGTAAACCCCATGTATGTGCACGTGCGGTACCCTGATGGCCGGGAGTCCACCGTCTCGCTCAGAGATCTGGCTCCCTGCCCAACCGGTCACACGGGCCTGAATGATGAAGGATCCCATGACGATGATGTCAACACTCCACACCCCTATGAAGATGACGCCCTACCTGGGCCATCGAGGGATCTGCCGGCAGTGCTACTGGATCAACTCAGAGAGCTGAACGCTCCCCGTAGGATGGCCACCCGAAACCAGGACGCCGGACAATCTCTGGCTACGACCCAGGATGAGGCCAGCTCTGCGTCTGTGGGGACCCGCACCCGGAGTCATGATATTCCCAGTCCTCCACAGGATGATCAAGACGACGCGGACTCTACTGACTTACCGGTACGGGCCAAGCGACCCAGGGACCAGGACACGGTCCGGGGAGACGTGCCTTCCAGTCACAGCAGAAAGCTAAACGACTACGGCTATTTTTGGTCCGCCTAGTCCATTAAAGGAAGACTGAACTTCCAAACCTTTTAGGGAGGAAGAATGTCATAAATCGCAACTTCTACAAGAAGTAACTCAGGAAGTACTACTGGACGGCCAGCTGAGGGCCGAGGCGTGGGCCCAACTTGGCCAGAGACAATCTGGAAACAGGAAGCTAGTAACTACTAACTAGACCTCCATGTTTTGTTACAAGTCGATTAAAGCCTTGCTTTATGTTCAACCAAGTGCGTAGTGAGTCTTTATTACGTCAATCAGTATTATCACTATTAAAGATCACTGTGTCAATGATTATTATAAATGATCACTGTGTCAATCATCACTATTAATGATTACTATTAATGAGCATTGTGTCAGTGATCACTATTAATTATCACTGTGTCAATGATCAATATTAATGATCACTATTAATGATCACTGTCAATGATCACCATTTATGATCACTATTAATGATCACAGTTTCAATCATCACTATTCACGATCACTATAAATGATCACTTTGTCAACGATCTCTGTGTCAATGATCACCATAAATGATCACTCTTAATGATCAGTATTAATGATCACTATTAATAATCACTGTCAATTATCACTATTAATGATCACTATTAATGATCACTGTGTCATTGATCACTAATAATGATCACTGTCAATGATTACTGTGTCAATGATCACTAAATGTTCACTGTGTCAATGATCACTATTAATGATCACTGTGTCAATGATCACTGTGTCAATTATCATGATTAATGACAACCATGAATGACCACTGTATCAATGATCACTATTAATTATCACTATTAATGGATCACTGTGTCAGTTATCACTATTAATGATCACTGTGTCAATGATCTCTGTGTCCATGATCACTATTCATGATCACTGTGTCAATGATCACTATTAATTATCATTATTAATGATCACTGTGTCAATTATCACTGTGTCAATGATCACTATTACTGATCACTGTATCAATGATCACTGTGTCAATGATCACTATTATTGGTCACTAATAATGATCACTGTGTCAATGGTCACTATTATTGAGCACTGTGAATGGCCACTCGTAATGATCACTATTAATGAGCACTGTGTTAATCATCACTATTAATGATCACTGTGTCAATGATCGCTATGAATGATCAATGTCAATGATCACTATTAATGATCACTATTAATGATCACTGTGTCAATCATCACTATTATTAATCACTATTAATGATCACTGTGTTAATGATCACTATTAATGATCACTGTTTCAATTGTCACTATTAATTATCACTATTAATGGACACTGTGTCAATGATCTCTGTGGCAATGATCACTGCTGATGATCAATTTGTCAATGATCACTATTAATGTTCAGTGTCAATCATCACTAGTAATGATTACTATTTATGATCACTGTTTCAATGATCACTATTAATAATCACTGTGTCAATGATCACTATTAATTATCACTGCCAATGAACACTATTAATGATCACTATTAATGATCACTGTGACAATGATCTCCGTTTCAATGATCACTGTGACAATGGTCTCTGTTTCAATGATCACTATAATGATCACTGTGTAAATGATCACTATTAATGATCACTATACTATTAATGATCACTATTAATGATCAGTGTCAATCATCACTATTAATGTATACTATTAATGATCACTGTGTCAATGTTCACTTTTAATGATCACTGTGTCACTGATCAGTATTAAGGATCACTATTAATGATCACAGTGTCAATCATCACTATTCATGATAACTATTAATGATCACTTTGTCAACTATCTCTGTGTCAATTATCACTATAAATGATCACTCTTAATGATCAGTATTAGTGATCACTGTCAATTATCACTATTAATGATCACTGTGTCAATCATCACTATTAATGATCACTATTAATGATCACTGTGTCAATGAACTATGTGTCAATGATCACTATTTATGATCACTGTGTCAATTGTCACTATAAATGATCACTACTGATGCTCACTGTGTCAATCATCACTATTAATGATCACTATTAATGTTCACTGTGCCAATGATCATTGTGTCAATGATCACTATTAATGACCACCATTAATGATCACTGTGTCAATGATCACTTTGTAATGATCACTATTAATGAGCACTGTGTCAATGATCACTATTAATGATCATTGTGAATGATCACTTTTAATGATCACTATTAATGATCACTGTGTCAATTAGCACTAATAATAATCACTATTAATGATCACTGTGTCAATGATTACTATTAATGATCACTGTCAATGATCAAAATTAATGATGACTGTCAATGATCACTGTCAATGATCACTTTCTCAATTATCACTATTAATGATCACTGCATCAATGATCACTATTAATGATCACTGTGTTAATGATCACTATTAATGAGTACTGTGATTTGTCACTAGTAATTATCACTTTTACTGATCAGTGTCAATCATCACTAGTAATGATTACAATTAATGATCACTGTGTCAATCATCACTATTAGTGATCACTGTGTCAATGATCTCTATTAATTATCACTATTAATGATCACTGTGTCAATCATCACTATTAATGATCACTGTGTCAATTATCACTATTAATGACCACTATTAATGATCACAGAGTCAATGATCACTATAAATGATCACTACTAATGCTCACTGTCAATCATCACTAGTAATGATCACTATAAATTATCACTGTGTCAATGATCACTGTGTCAATGATCACTGTGTCAATGACCACCATTAATGACCACTGTGTCAATGATCACCATTAATGACAACTGTGTCATTGATCACCATTAATGATCACTGTCAATGATCACTGTGTCAAAGGTCGCTATGTTAATGATCACTATTAATGATCACTATGTCAATGGTCACTATTAATAATCATTATGAATGATAACTGTGTCAATGACCACCATTAATGACCACTGTGTCAATGATCACCATTAACGACAACTGTGTCATTGATCACTATTAATGATCACTGTCAATGATCACTGTGTCAATGACCACCATTAATGACCACTGTGTCAATGATCACCATTAATGACAACTGTGTCATTGATCACTATTAATGATCACTGTCAATGATCACTGTGTCAAAGATCGCTATGTTAATGATCACTATTAATGATCACTATGTCAATGGTCACTATTAATAATCATTATGAATGATCACTGTGTCAATGATCACTGTGTCAATGACCACCATTAATGACCACTGTGTCAATGATCACCATTAACGACAACTGTGTCATTGATCACTATTAATGATCACTGTCAATGATCACTGTGTCAATGATCACTATGTTAATGATCACTATTAATGAACACTGTGTTAATGATCACTATTAATGATCACTGTCTCAATGATCATTGTGTCAATGATCACTATCAATGATCCCTATTAATGATCACAATGTCAATTATCATTATTAATGATCACTGTGTCAATGGTCACTCTTAATGATCACTGTCAATGACCACTGTGTCAATGATCATTATTAATGATCACTGTCAATGCTCACCATTAATCATCACTGTGTAATGGTCAGTGTCAATCATCACTATTAATGATTACTATTAATGATCACTGTGTCAATGATCACTATTAATGATCACTCTGTCAATGATCACTATTAATGATCACTGTCAATGATCAATATTAATGAACACTGTCAATGGTCACAATTAATTATCACTGTCAATGATCACTGTGTCAATGATCACTATTAATCATCACTATTAATGATCATGGTGTCAATAATCACTATTAATGATCACTGTGTCAATTATCACTATTAATTATCACTATTAATGAACACTGTGTCAATGATCACTATTAATGATCACAGTCTTAATCATCACTATTCATGATCACTATTAATGATCACTGTGTCAATGATTACTATTAATGATCACCATGTCAATGCTCACTATTAATCATCACTGTGTAATGATCAGTGTCAATCATCACTATTATTGATTACTATTAATGATCACTGTGTCAATGATCACTATTAATGATCACTGTCAATGATCAATGTTAATGAACACTGTCAATGGTCACAATTAATGATCACTGTCAATGATCACTGTGTCACTGATCACTGTGTAAATTATCACTATTAATGATCACTGTGTCAATGATCACTATTAATGATCACTGTGTCAATCATCTCTGTGTCAGTGATTACTATTAATGATCACTGTATCAATGAACACTATTAATGATCACCATTAATCATCACTGTGTCAATGATCACAGTGTCAATGATCACTATTAATGATCACCGTGTCAATCATCACTATAATGATCACTATTAATGATTACTGTGTTAATGATCACTACTAGTGATCACTATTAATGATCACTGCTTGAATCATCACTATTAATGATCACTATTAATGATCACTCTGTCAATGATCTCTGTGTCAATGATCACTATTAATGATCACTGTGTCAATGATGACTGTGTCAATGACCACCATTAATGACAACTGTGTCATTGATCACTATTAATGACCACTGTCAATGATCACTGTGTCAAAGATCGCTATGTTAATGATCACTATTAATGATCACTATGTCAATGGTCACTATTAATAATCATTATGAATGATCACTGTGTCAATGATCACTGTGTCAATGACCACCATTAATGACCACTGTGTCAATGATCACCATTAATGACAACTGTGTCATTGATCACTATTAATGATCACTGTCAATGATCACTGTGTCAATGATCACTATGTCAATGTTCACTGTCAATGATCACTATTAATCATCACTGTCTCAATGATCATGGTGTCAATAATCACTACTAATGGTCACTAATAATGATCACTATTAATGATCAGCATCAATCATCACTATTAATGATTACTATTAATGATCACTGTATCAATGATCACTATTATTGATCACAATTAATGATCACTGTGTCAATGATCACTGTTTCAATGATCACTATTAATGATCACTATTAATGATCACTATTAATGATCACTGTGTCAATTATCACTATTAATGATCATTATTAATGATCACTGTGTCAATGATCACTATTAATAATTACTGAGTCAATGATCACTATTAATGATCACTGCCAATGAACACTATTAATGATCACTATTAATGATCACGGACTCAATGATCACTATTAATGATCACTGTCAATGATCACTGTGTCAATGATCACTATTAATGATCACTATTAATGATCATGGTGTCAATGATCACTAATAATAAGCATTAGTAATGATCACTGTGTCAATGATCGCTGTGGCAATGATCACTATTAATGATCGCATCTAACTATTATCACTACTAATAATCACTATTAATGATCACTGTGTTAATGTACACTGTGTAAATGATCACTATTATTGATCACTATTAATGATCATTGTATAAATGATCACTGTTAATGATCACTGTGTCAATGATCACTGTGTAAATTATCACTATTAATGATCACTGTGTCAATGATCACTATTAATGATCACTGTGTCAATCATCTCTGTGTCAGTGATTACTATTAATGATCACTGTATCAATGAACACTATTAATGATCACCATTAATCATCACTGTGTCAATGATCACAGTGTCAATGATCACTATTAATGATCACCGTGTCAATCATCATTATAATGATCACTATTAATGATCACTGTGTTAATGATCACTACTAGTGATCACTATTAATGATCACTGCTTGAATCATCACTATTAATGATCACTATTAATGATCACTCTGTCAATGATCTCTGTGTCAATGATCACTATTAATGATCACTGTGTCAATGATCACTGTTTCAATGATCACTGTGTCAATGACCACCATTAATGACCACTGTGTCAATGATCACCATTAATGACAACTGTGTCATTGATCACTATTAATGATCACTGTCAATGATCACTGTGTCAAAGATTGCTATGTTAATGATCACTATTAATGATCACTATGTCAATGGTCACTATTAATAATCATTATGAATGATCACTGTGTCAATGATCACTGTGTCAATGACCACCATTAATGACCACTGTGTCAATGATCACCATTAACGACAACTGTGTCATTGATCACTATTAATGATCACTGTCAATGATCACTGTGTCAATGATCACTATGTTAATGATCACTATTAATGACCACTGTGTTAATGATCACTATTAATGATCACTGTCTCAATGATCATTGTGTCAATGATCACTATCAATGATCCCTATTAATGATCACAGTGTCAATTATCATTATTAATGATCACTGTGTCAATGGTCACTCTTAATGATCACTGTCAATGACCACTGTGTCAATGATCATTATTAATGATCACTGTCAATGCTCACCATTAATCATCGCTGTGTAATGGTCAGTGTCAATCATCACTATTAATGATTACTATTAATGATCACTGTGTCAATGATCACTATTAATGATCACTCTGTCAATGATCACTATTAATGATCACTCTGTCAATGATCAATATTAATGAACACTGTCAATGGTCACAATTAATTATCACTGTCAATGATCACTGTGTCAATGATCACTATTAATCATCACTATTAATGATCATGGTGTCAATAATCACTATTAATGATCACGGTGTCAATTATCACTATTAATTATCACTATTAATGAACACTGTGTCAATGATCACTATTAATGATCACTATTAATGATCACTGTGTCAATAATCACTATTTATGATCACTATTAATGATCACTGTGTCAATGATCACTATTCATGATCACTATTAATGATCACTGTGTCAATGAACTCTGTGTCAATGATCACTATTAATGATCACTGTCAATGAACACAATTAATGATCACTATTAATGATCACTGTATCAATCATCAATATTAATGATTACTAATAATGATCACTGTGTCAATGGTCACTATTAATGATCACTATTAATGATCATGGTGTCAATGATCACTAATAAGCACTATTAATGATCACTGTGTTAATGATCACTGTCAATGATCACTATTAATTATCATGTCTAACTATTATCACTACTAATAATCACTATTAATGATCACTGTGTTCATGTACACTGTCAATGATCACTATTATTGATCACTTAATGATCACAATGTAAATGATCACTATTAATGATCACTGTGTCAATTGTCACTGTGTAAATTATCACTATTAATGATCACTGTGTCAATGATCACTATTAATGATCACTATTAATGACCACTGTGTCAATGATCACTATTAATGATCACTATTAATGATCACAGTGTCAATGATCACTATTAATGATCACTGTCAATGATCACAGTGTCAATGATGACAATTAATGATCACTGTGTCAATGATCACTATTAATGATCACTGTGTCAATGATCACTATTAATGATCACTGGGTCAATTATGATTATTATTGATCACTATTAATTATCAGTGCCAATCATCACTATTAATGATTACTATTAATGATCACTGTGTCAATCATCACTATTCATGATCACTATTAATGATCACTCTGTCAATGATCACTATTAATTATCACTGTGCCAATGATCACTATTAATGATCACTATTAATGATCATGCTGTCAATGATCTCTGTGTCAATGATCACTGTTTCCATGGTCATTATTATTGATCACTATTAATGAAAAGTGCCAATCATCGCTATTAATGATTACTATTAATGATCACAGTGTCAATTATCACTATTAATGATCATTGTGTAAATGATCACTATTAATGATCACTGTGTCAATAATCACTATTTATGATCACTATTAATGATCACTGTGTCAATTATCACTATTAATGATCACTATTAATGATCACTGTCAATGATCACTATTCATGATCATTATTAATGATCACTGTGTCAACGATCACTATTAGTGATCACTGTATCAATCATCACTATTAATTATTACTAATAATGATCACTGTGTCAATTATCACTATTAATGAACACTGTGACAAAGATCACTATTAATGAACACTATTAATGATCACTATTAATGATCACTGTGTCAATGATCACTATTAGTGATCACTATTAATGATCACTGTGTCAATCATCACTATTCATGATCACTATTAATGGTCAGTGTCAATGAACTCTGTGTCAATGATCACTATTAATGATCACTGTCAATGAACACACTTAATGATCACTGTTAATGATCACTGTATCAATCATCAATATTAATGATTACTAATAATAATCACTGTGTCAATGATCACTATTAATGATCACTGTGTCAATGATCACTATTAATGATCACTGTGTCAATGATCACTAACAATGATCACTATTAATGATCAGTTTCAATTATGACTATTAATGATCACTATTAATGATCAGTGTCAATCATCACTATTAATTATTACTTTTAATGATCACTATTATTGATCACTTTGTCAATGATCACTTTTAGTGATCACTGTATCAATCATCAATATTAATGATTACTAATAATGATCACTGTGTCAATGATCACTATTAATGATCACTGTCAATGATCACAGTTTCAATGATGACAATTAATGATCACTGTTTCAATGATCACTATTAATGATCACCATGTCAATGATCACTATTAATGATTACTATTAATGATTACTGTGTCAATTATCTTTGTCAATGATCACTATTAATGATTACTGTGTCAATTATCACTGTTAATGATCAATATTAATGATCAGTGTCAATCATCACTATTAATGATCACTGTGTTAATGATCACTGTCAATGATCACTATTAATGGTCACTATTAATGAACACTATGTCAATGATCACTATTAATGATCAATATTAATGATCAGTGTCAATCATCACTATTAATGATCACTGTGTTAATGATCACTATTAATGCTCACTATTAATGATCACTGTGTCAATCATCGCTATTAATGAACACTATTATTGATCACTGTATCAATTATCACTATCAATGATCACTGTGTCGATCATCGCTATTAATGATCACTGTGTCAATGACTATTTTTAATGATCACCATGTCAATTACCACTATTAATGATTACTGTGTCAATGATCTCTGTCTCAATGATCACTATTAATGATCACTATGTCAATGATCACTATTAATGATCACTGTGCTGATCATCACTATTAATGATCACTGTGTCAATGATCACTATTAATGATCACTATTAATGATCACTGTGTCAATCATCACTATTAATGATCACTATTAATGATCACTTTCAATGATCACTATTAATGATCACTATTAATGAACACTGTGTCAATGATCACTATTAATGATCAATATTAATGATCCGTGTCAATCATCACTATTAATGATTACTATTAATGATCACTGTGTCAATCATCACTATCATCACTGTGTCAATGATCACTATTAATGATCACTATTAATGATCACTGTGTCAATCATCACTATTAATGAACACTAGTAATGATCTCTGTAACAATTATCACTATTAATGATCACTGTGTCAATCATCACTATTAATGGTCATTGTGTTAATGATCGCCATGTCAGTGATCACTATTAATGATCACTATTAATGATCACTATTAATGATCACTGTGTCAATCATCACTGTCAATGATCACGATTAATGATCACTATTAATGATCACTGTGTCAATGATCACTATTAATGATCACTGTTAATGATCACTGTCAATGATCACTATTCATGATCATTATTAATGATCACTGTGTCAATGATCACTATTAGTGAGCACTGTATCAATCATCACTATTAGTTATTACTAATAATGATCACTGTGTCAATGATCACTATTAATGAACACTGTGACAAACATCACTATTAATGAACACTATTAATGATCACTGTGTCAATGATCACTATTAGTGATCACTATTAATGATCACTGTGTCAATCATCACTATTCATGATCACTATTAATGGTCAGTGTCAATGAACTCTGTGTCAATGATCATTATTAATGATCACTGTCAATGAACACACTTAATGATCACTGTTAATGATCACTCTATCAATCATCAATATTAATGATTACTGATAATAATCACTGTGTCAATGATCACTATTAATGATCACTGTGTCAATGATCACTATTAATGATCACTGTGTCAATGATCACTAACAATGATCACTATTAATGATCACTGTTTCAATGATGACTATTAATGATCACTATTAATGATCAGCGTCAATCATCACTATTAATTATTACTTTAAATGATCACTATTATTGATCACTTTGTCAATGATCACTTTTAGTGATCACTGTATCAATCATCACTATTAATGATTACTAATAATGATCACTGTGTCAATGATCACTATTAATGATCACTGTCAATGATCACAGTTTCAATGATAACAATTAATGATCACTGTTTCAATGATCACTATTAATGATCACCATGTCAATGATCACTATTAATGATTACTGTGTCAATTATCACTGTTAATGATCAATATTAATGATCAGTGTCAATCATCACTATTAATGATCACTGTGTTAATGATCACTGTCAATGATCACTATTAATGATCAATATTAATGAGCAGTGTCAATCATCACTATTAATGATCACTGTGTTAATGATCACTATTAATGCTCACTATTAATGATCACTGTGTCAATCATCGCTATTAATGAACACTATTATTGATCACTGTATCAATTATCACTATCAATGATCACTGTGTCGATCATCACTATTAATGATCACTGTGTCAATGACTATTTTTAATGATCACCATGTCAATTACCACTATTAATGATTACTGTGTCAATGATCTCTGTCTCAATGATCACTATTAATGATCACTGTGTCAATGATCACTATTAATGATCACTGTGCTGATCATCACTATTAATGATCACTATTAATGATCACTGTGTCAATGATCACTATTAATGATCACTATTAATGATCACTGTGTCAATCATCACTATTAATGATCACTATTAATGATCACTTTCAATGATCACTATTAATGATCACTATTAATGAACACTGTGTCAATGATCACTATTAATGATCAATATTAATGAACCGTGTCAATAATCACTATTAATGATTACTATTAATGATCACTGTGTCAATCATCACTATCATCACTGTGTCAATGATCACTATTAATGATCACTATTAATGATCACTGTGTCAATCATCACTATTAATGAACACTAGTAATGATCTCTGTAACAATTATCACTATTAATGATCACTGTGTCAATCATCACTATTAATGGTCATTGTGTTAATGATCGCCATGTCAGTGATCACTATTAATGATCACTATTAATGATCACTATTAATGATCACTGTGTCAATCATCACTGTCAATGATCACGATTAATGATCACTATTAATGATCACTGTGTCAATGATCACTATTAATGATCACTGTTAATGATCACTGTCAATGATCACTATTCATGATCATTATTAATGATCACTGTGTCAATGATCACTATTAGTGAGCACTGTATCAATCATCACTATTAGTTATTACTAATAATGATCACTGTGTCAATGATCACTATTAATGAACACTGTGACAAACATCACTATTAATGAACACTATTAATGATCACTGTGTCAATGATCACTATTAGTGATCACTATTAATGATCACTGTGTCAATCATCACTATTCATGATCACTATTAATGGTCAGTGTCAATGAACTCTGTGTCAATGATCATTATTAATGATCACTGTCAATGAACACACTTAATGATCACTGTTAATGATCACTCTATCAATCATCAATATTAATGATTACTGATAATAATCACTGTGTCAATGATCACTATTAATGATCACTGTGTCAATGATCACTATTAATGATCACTGTGTCAATGATCACTAACAATGATCACTATTAATGATCACTGTTTCAATGATGACTATTAATGATCACTATTAATGATCAGCGTCAATCATCACTATTAATTATTACTTTAAATGATCACTATTATTGATCACTTTGTCAATGATCACTTTTAGTGATCACTGTATCAATCATCACTATTAATGATTACTAATAATGATCACTGTGTCAATGATCACTATTAATGATCACTGTCAATGATCACAGTTTCAATGATAACAATTAATGATCACTGTTTCAATGATCACTATTAATGATCACCATGTCAATGATCACTATTAATGATTACTGTGTCAATTATCACTGTTAATGATCAATATTAATGATCAGTGTCAATCATCACTATTAATGATCACTGTGTTAATGATCACTGTCAATGATCACTATTAATGATCAATATTAATGAGCAGTGTCAATCATCACTATTAATGATCACTGTGTTAATGATCACTATTAATGCTCACTATTAATGATCACTGTGTCAATCATCGCTATTAATGAACACTATTATTGATCACTGTATCAATTATCACTATCAATGATCACTGTGTCGATCATCACTATTAATGATCACTGTGTCAATGACTATTTTTAATGATCACCATGTCAATTACCACTATTAATGATTACTGTGTCAATGATCTCTGTCTCAATGATCACTATTAATGATCACTGTGTCAATGATCACTATTAATGATCACTGTGCTGATCATCACTATTAATGATCACTATTAATGATCACTGTGTCAATGATCACTATTAATGATCACTATTAATGATCACTGTGTCAATCATCACTATTAATGATCACTATTAATGATCACTTTCAATGATCACTATTAATGATCACTATTAATGAACACTGTGTCAATGATCACTATTAATGATCAATATTAATGAACCGTGTCAATAATCACTATTAATGATTACTATTAATGATCACTGTGTCAATCATCACTATCATCACTGTGTCAATGATCACTATTAATGATCACTATTAATGATCATTGTGTCAATCATCACTATTAATGAACACTAGTAATGATCTCTGCAACAATTATCACTATTAATGATCACTGTGTCAATCATCACTATTAATGGTCATTGTGTTAATGATCGCCATGTCAGTGATCACTATTAATGATCACTATTAATGATCACTATTAATGATCACTGTGTCAATCATCACTGTCAATGATCACGATTAATGATCACTATTAATGAACACTGTGTCAATGATCACTATTAATGATCACTGTGTCAATGATCACTATTAATGATCACTATTAATGATCACTGTCAATGATCACTATTCATGATCACTATTAATGATCACTGTGTCAATGATCACTATTAGTGATCACTGTATCAATCATCACTATTAATTATTACAAATAATGATCACTGTGTCAATGATCACTATTAATGAACACTGTGACAAAGATCACTATTAATGAACACTGTTAATGATCACTATTAATGATCACTGTGTCAATGATCACTATTAGTGATCACTATTAATGATCACTGTGTCAATCATCACTATTCATGATCACTATTAATGGTCAGTGTCAATGAACTCTGTGTCAATGATCACTATTAATGATCACTGTCAATGAACACACTTAATGATCACTGTTAATGATCACTGTATCAATCATCAATATTAATGATTACTAATAATGATCACTCTGTCAATGATCACTATTAATGATCACTGTGTCAATGATCACTATTAATGATCACTGTGTCAATGTTCACTAACAATGATCACTATTAATGATCACTGTTTCAATTATGACTATTAATTATCAGTGTCAATCATCACTATTAATTATTACTTTTAATGATCACTATTATTGATCACTTTGTCAATGATCACTTTTAGTGATCACTGTATCAATCATCAGATTAATGATTACTAATAATGATCACTGTGTCAATGATCACTATTAATGATCACTGTCAATGATCACAGTTTCAATGATGACAATTAATGATCACTGTTTCAATGTTCACTATTAATGATCACTATGTCAATGATCACTATTAATGATTACTATTAATGATTACTGTGTCAATTATCTTTGTCAATGATCACTATTAATGATTACTGTGTCAATTATCACTGTTAATGATCAATATTAATGATCAGTGTCAATCATCACTATTAATGATCACTGTGTTAATGATCACTGTCAATGATCACTATTAATGAACACTATGTCAATGATCACTATTAATAATCAATATTAATGATCAGTGTCAATCATCACTATTAATGATCACTGTGTTAATGATCACTATTAATGCTCACTATTAATGATCACTGTGTCAATCATCGCTATTAATGAACACTATTATTGATCACTGTATCAATTATCACTATCAATGATCACTGTGTCGATCATCACTATTAATGATCACTGTGTCAATGACCACTATTAATGATCACTGTGCTGATCATCACTATTAATGATCACTATTAATGATCACTGTGTCAATGATCACTATTCATGATCACTATTAATGATCACTGTGTCAATGATCACTATTAGTGATCACTGTATCAATCATCACTATTAATTATTACTAATAATGATCACTGTGTCAATGATCACTATTAATGAACACTGTGACAAAGATCACTATTAATGAACACTATTAATGATCACTATTAATGATCACCGTGTCAATGATCACTATTAGTGATCACTGTATCAATCATCACTATTAATTATTACTAATAATGATCACTGTGTCAATGATCACTATTAATGAACACTGTGACAAAGATCACTATTAATGAACACTATTAATGATCACTATTAATGATCACTGTGTCAATGATCACTATTAGTGATCACTATTAATGATCACTGTGTCAATCATCACTATTCATGATCACTATTAATGGTCAGTGTCAATGAACTCTGTGTCAATGATCACTATTAATGATCACTGTCAATGAACACACTTAATGATCACTGTTAATGATCACTCTATCAATCATCAATATTAATGATTACTAATAATGATCACTCTGTCAATGATCACTATTAATGATCACTGTGTCAATGATCACTATTAATGATCACTGTGTCAATGATCACTAACAATGATCACTATTAATGATCACTGTTTCAATTATGACTATTAATGATCAGTGTCAATCATCACTATTAATTATTACTTTTAATGATCACTATTATTGATCACTTTGTCAATGATCACTTTTATTGATCACTGTATCAATCATCACTATTAATGATTACTAATAATGATCACTGTGTCAATGATCACTATTAATGATCACTGTCAATGATCACAGTTTCAATGATGACAATTAATGATCACTGTTTCAATGATCACTATTAATGATCACTATGTCAATGATCACTATTAATGATCACTATTAATGATTACTGTGTCAATTGTCACTGTTAATGATCAATATTAATGATCAGTGTCAATCATCACTATTAATGATCACTGTGTTAATGATTACTGTCAATGATCACTATTAATGAACACTATGTCAATGATCACTATTAATAATCAATATTAATGATCAGTGTCAACCATCACTATTAATGATCACTGTATTAATGATCACTATTAATGCTCACTATTAATGATCACTGTGTCAATCATCGCTATTAATGAACACTATTATTGATCACTGTATCAATTATCACTATCAATGATCACTGTGTCGATCATCACTATTAATGATCACTGTGTCAATGACTATTTTTAATGATCACCATGTCAATTACCACTATTAATGATTACTGTGTCAATGATCTCTGTCTCAATGATCACTATTAATGATCACTGTGTCAATGATCACTATTAATGATCACTGTCAATGATCAATATTAATGATCACTGTGCTGATCATCACTATTAATGATCACTATTAATGATCACTGTGTCAATGATCACTATTAATGATCACTGTGCTGATCATCACTATTAATGATCACTGTGTCAATGATCACTATTAATGATCACTATTAATGATCACTGTGTCAATCATCACTATTAATGATCACTATTAATGATCACTTTCAATGATCACTATTAATGATCACTATTAATGAACACTGTGTCAATGATCACTATTAATGATCAATATTAATGATCCGTGTCAATCATCACTATTAATGATTACTATTAATGATCACTGTGTCAATCATCACTATCATCACTGTGTCAATGATCACTATTAATGATCACTATTAATGATCACTATTAATGATCACTGTGTCAATCATCACTATTAATGAACACTAGTAATGATCTCTGTAACAATTATCACTATTAATGATCACTGTGTCAATCATCACTATTAATGTTCATTGTGTTAATGATCGCCATGTCAGTGATCACTATTAATGATCACTATTAATGATCACTATTAATGATCACTGTGTCAATCATCACTGTCAATGATCACGATTAATGATCACTATTAATGAACACTGTGTCAATGATCACTATTAATGATCAATATTAATGATCCGTGTCAACCATCACTATTAATGATTACTGTTAATGATCACTGTGTCAATCATCACTATCATCAGTGTCAATGATCACTATTAATGAACACTATTAATGATCACTGTGTCAATCATCACTATTAATGAACACTAGTAATGATCACTGTATCAATTATTACTATTAATGATCACTGTCAATCATCACTATTAATGGTCATTGTGTTAATGATCGCCATGTCAATGATCACTAGTAATTACTATTAATGATTACTGTGTCAAGGATCTCTGTATAAATGATCATTATTAATGATCACTTTCTCAATGATCACTATTAATGATCACTATTAATGATCACTGTGTCAATCATCACTATTAATGGTCACTATTAATGATCAGTTTGTCAATGATCAGTATTAATGAACACTGTCAATGATCACTATTAATGATCACTATTAATCAACACTGCCAATTATCACTATTAATGATCACTGTGTCAATGATCACTGTCAATGCTTACTATTGGTGATCACTGTGTTAATGTTTACTGTGTCAATGATAACTATTAATGATCACTGTGTCAATCATCATTATTAATGATCACTTTGTCAATGATCACTATTAATGATCACTGTGTCAATCATCACTATTAATGATCACTATTAATGATCACTTTGTCAATGCTCACTGTCGGTGATCACTGTGTTAACGTTTACTGTGTCTCTCTCTCGCTCTCTCTTTGGACTTTGTTTCCGGCTCCGGTTTCCGGCGCGGGTTGCCATGGAGCTGGCGGTGGGAGCTGGGCTGGCGGCCCTCAGTCACCCGGTGGTGCTCGTCAAACTGCTGGTTCAGGTAGGCCGGGGACCCTGGCCCCGCACCCCGCGAGACCCCGGCCCGACACCCCCGAGACTCCAAACCCCGCCCCCCCCACACCCCCGCACCCACCGAGACCCCGGCCCGACACCCCGCGCCCCCCCCGCGGAACCCGCACCCCCAAACCCTCCCAGAACCCCAAATCACCTGAGACCCCACACACGGAACACTGAACCCCCAAACCCATTCCACACCCACTTGGGACATGAACCCCAAACCCGCCCTGGGACCCAGACACTACACCCCCATCCCCAGACACGTACTCTCCGTGCGAGTGAGAATCAAGACCTCACACCCTGTGGATCAAAATAACGCTCCCCTCACCCAGCTGTGGATCAGAGTAATGCCCCGTCCCCCAGCTGTGGATCAGAGTAATCTCCCCATCACCCAGCTGTGGATCAGAGTAACGCCCCGTCCCCCAGCTGTGGATCAGAGTAATCTCCCCATCACCCAGCTGTGGATCAGAGTAACGCCCCGTCACCCAGCTGTGGATCAGAGTAACGCCCCGTCACCCAGCTGTGGATCAGAGTAACGCCCCGTCACCCAGCTGTGGATCAGAGTAACGCCCCGTCACCCAGCTGTGGATCAGAGTAACGCCCCGTCACCCAGCTGTGGATCAGAGTAATCTCCCCGTCACCCAGCTGTGGATCAGAGTAACGCCCCGTCACCCAGCTGTGGATCAGAGTAATCTCCCCATCACCCAGCTGTGGATAAGAGTAATCTCCCCGTCACCCAGCTGTGGATCAGAGTAATCGCCCCGTCACCCAGCTGTGGATCAGAGTAACGCCCCGTCACCCAGCTGTGGATCAGAGTAACGCCCCGTCACCCAGCTGTGGATCAGAGTAACGCCCCGTCACCCAGCTGTGGATCAGAGTAACGCCCCGTCACCCAGCTGTGGATCAGAGTAACGCCCCGTCACCCGGCTGTGGATGATGTCGATGTTCGCTGTGACAGTGGGTCGGGTGGTTGCGGCTGTGGTACTGGGGCAGAGGGTGAGTCACTGGGCATGTTTGATTTTACAGGTCGGCCATGAGCCACTGGCTCCAACCCTGGGCACAAACCTCTTCGGACGGAAAGTACTTTACCTGCCGGGATTTTTCACCTATGGTAAGTGGATCAGCCTCGCGCCCCTCGGCAATGCAATCCAGATCAAAATAATTTGCTTTGTGAAAAAATTCGTCTCATCGCCCCTCTGGTTCCTTTGACAGTTACCTTCAATCTGTGTCCTCCTGCCAGTGAAAACAAATTTTACTCTCTCGAGACCTCTCGTAGATTTCCCACGAGCCCCAGTGATGGTCTGGATGAAGCTGGTGTCGATCTGTCGATGTTCAGTGTCCTATTGCAGCAAGTCAGTCCGCGTTCCCGAAATTCTCTTCTTGTCAGTGTATTCACTGTCGGGGTTCGGTCCCGTTGTCAGTGTATTCACTGTCGGGGTTCGGTCCTGTTGTCAGTGTATTCACTGTCGGGGTTCGGTCCCGTTGTCAGTGTATTCACCGTCGGGGTTCGGTCCTGTTGTCAGTGTATTCACTGTCGGGGTTCGGTCCCGTTGTCAGTGTATTCACTGTCAGGGTTCAGTGTTGTCAGTGTATTCACTGTCGGGGTTCGGTCCCGTTGTCAGTGTATTCACCGTCGGGGTTCGGTCCTGTTGTCAGTGTATTCACTGTCGGGGTTCGGTCCTGTTGTCAGTGTATTCACTGTCGGGGTTCAGTGTTGTCAGTGTATTCACTGTCGGGGTTCGGTCCTGTTGTCAGTGTATTCACTGTCGGGGTTCGGTCCCGTTGTCAGTGTATTCACTGTCGGGGTTCGGTCCCGTTGTCAGTGTATTCACTGTCGGGGTTCGGTCCTGTTGTCAGTGTATTCACTGTCGGGGTTCGGTCCCGTTGTCAGTGTATTCACTGTCGGGGTTCGGTCCCGTTGTCAGTGTATTCACTGTCGGGGTTCGGTCCCGTTGTCAGTGTATTCACTGTCGGGGTTCGGTCCCGTTGTCAGTGTATTCACTGTCGGGGTTCGGTCCCGTTGTCAGTGTATTCACTGTCGGGGTTCGGTCCCGTTGTCAGTGTATTCACTGTCGGGGTTCGGTCCTGTTGTCAGTGTATTCACTGTCGGGGTTCGGTCCTGTTGTCAGTGTATTCACTGTCGGGGTTCGGTCCTGTTGTCAGTGTATTCACTGTCGGGGTTCGGTCCTGTTGTCAGTGTATTCACTGTCGGGGTTCGGTCCTGTTGTCAGTGTATTCACTGTCGGGGTTCAGTGTTGTCAGTGTATTCACTGTCGGGGTTCGGTCCTGTTGTCAGTGTATTCACTGTCGGGGTTCGGTCCCGTTGTCAGTGTATTCACTGTCGGGGTTCGGTCCTGTTGTCAGTGTATTCACTGTCGGGGTTCGGTGTTGTCAGTGTATTCACTGTCGGGGTTCGGTCCTGTTGTCAGTGTATTCACTGTCGGGGTTCGGTCCTGTTGTCAGTGTATTCACTGTCGGGGTTCGGTCCCGTTGTCAGTGTATTCACTGTCGGGGTTCGGTGTTGTCAGTGTATTCACTGTCGGGGTTCGGTGTTGTCAGTGTATTCACTGTCGGGGTTCGGTGTTGTCAGTGTATTCACTGTCGGGGTTCGGTCTTGTTGTCAGTGTATTCACTGTCGGGGTTCGGTCCTGTTGTCAGTGTATTCACTGTCGGGGTTCGGTCCTGTTGTCAGTGTATTCACTGTCTGGGTTCGGTCCTGTTGTCAGTGTATTCACTGTCGGGGGTTCGGTGTTGTCAGTGTATTCACTGTCGGGGTTCGGTCCTGTTGTCAGTGTATTCACTGTCGGGGTTCGGTCCCGTTGTCAGTGTATTCACTGTCGGGGTTCGGTCCTGTTGTCAGTGTATTCACTGTCGGGGTTCGGTCCTGTTGTCAGTGTATTCACTGTCGGGGTTCGGTCCCGTTGTCAGTGTATTCACTGTCGGGGTTCGGTCCCGTTGTCAGTGTATTCACTGTCGGGGTTCGGTCCTGTTGTCAGTGTATTCACTGTCGGGGTTCAGTGTTGTCAGTGTATTCACTGTCGGGGTTCAGTGTTGTCAGTGTATTCACTGTCGGGGTTCGGTCTTGTTGTCAGTGTATTCACTGTCGGGGTTCAGTGTTGTCAGTGTATTCACTGTCGGGGTTCGGTCTTGTTGTCAGTGTATTCACTGTCGGGGTTCAGTGTTGTCAGTGTATTCACTGTCGGGGTTCGGTCCTGTTGTCAGTGTATTCACTGTCGGGGTTCAGTGTTGTCAGTGTATTCACTGTCGGGGTTCGGTCCTGTTGTCAGTGTATTCACTGTCGGGGTTCGGTCCCGTTGTCAGTGTATTCACTGTCGGGGTTCGGTGTTGTCAGTGTATTCACTGTCGGGGTTCGGTCCTGTTGTCAGTGTATTCACTGTCGGGGTTCGGTCCCGTTGTCAGTGTATTCACTGTCGGGGTTCGGTGTTGTCAGTGTATTCACTGTCGGGGTTCGGTCCTGTTGTCAGTGTATTCACTGTCGGGGTTCGGTCCCGTTGTCAGTGTATTCACTGTCGGGGTTCAGTGTTGTCAGTGTATTCACTGTCGGGGTTCAGTGTTGTCAGTGTATTCAGTGTCGGGGTTCGGTTCTGTTGTCAGTGTATTCACTGTCGGGGTTCGGTCCCGTTGTCAGTGTATTCACTGTCGGGGTTCAGTGTTGTCAGTGTATTCACTGTCGGGGTTCGGTCCTGTTGTCAGTGTATTCACTGTCGGGGTTCGGTCCTGTTGTCAGTGTATTCACTGTCGGGGTTCGGTGTTGTCAGTGTATTCACTGTCGGGGTTCAGTGTTGTCAGTGTATTCACTGTCGGGGTTCGGTCCTGTTGTCAGTGTATTCACTGTCGGGGTTCGGTCCTGTTGTCAGTGTATTCACTGTCGGGGTTCAGTGTTGTCAGTGTATTCACTGTCGGGGTTCGGTCCTGTTGTCAGTGTATTCACTGTCGGGGTTCAGTGTTGTCAGTGTATTCACTGTCGGGGTTCGGTCCTGTTGTCAGTGTATTCACTGTCGGGGTTCGGTCCTGTTGTCAGTGTATTCACTGTCGGGGTTCAGTGTTGTCAGTGTATTCACTGTCGGGGTTCAGTGTTGTCAGTGTATTCACTGTCGGGGTTCGGTCCCGTTGTCAGTGTATTCACTGTCGGGGTTCGGTCCTGTTGTCAGTGTATTCACTGTCGGGGTTCGGTCCCGTTGTCAGTGTATTCACTGTCGGGGTTCGGTCCTGTTGTCAGTGTATTCACTGTCGGGGTTCGGTCCCGTTGTCAGTGTATTCACTGTCGGGGTTCGGTCCTGTTGTCAGTGTATTCACTGTCGGGGTTCGGTCCTGTTGTCAGTGTATTCACTGTCGGGGTTCAGTGTTGTCAGTGTATTCACTGTCGGGGTTCGGTCCTGTTGTCAGTGTATTCACTGTCGGGGTTCAGTGTTGTCAGTGTATTCACTGTCGGGGTTCAGTGTTGTCAGTGTATTCAGTGTCGGGGTTCGGTGTTGTCAGTGTATTCACTGTCGGGGTTCGGTCCTGTTGTCAGTGTATTCACTGTCGGGGTTCGGTCCTGTTGTCAGTGTATTCACTGTCGGGGTTCGGTCCTGTTGTCAGTGTATTCACTGTCGGGGTTCGGTCCCGTTGTCAGTGTATTCACTGTCGGGGTTCGGTGTTGTCAGTGTATTCACTGTCGGGGTTCGGTCCCGTTGTCAGTGTATTCACTGTCGGGGTTCGGTCCTGTTGTCAGTGTATTCACTGTCGGGGTTCGGTCCTGTTGTCAGTGTATTCACTGTCGGGGTTCAGTGTTGTCAGTGTATTCACTGTCGGGGTTCGGTCCTGTTGTCAGTGTATTCACTGTCGGGGTTCGGTGTTGTCAGTGTATTCACTGTCGGGGTTCGGTGTTGTCAGTGTATTCACTGTCGGGGTTCGGTCCTGTTGTCAGTGTATTCACTGTCAGGGTTCAGTGTTGTCAGTGTATTCACTGTCGGGGTTCGGTCTTGTTGTCAGTGTATTCACTGTCGGGGTTCGGTCCTGTTGTCAGTGTATTCACTGTCGGGGTTCAGTGTTGTCAGTGTATTCACTGTCGGGGTTCAGTGTTGTCAGTGTATTCACTGTCGGGGTTCGGTGTTGTCAGTGTATTCACTGTCGGGGTTCGGTGTTGTCAGTGTATTCACTGTCGGGGTTCGGTCCTGTTGTCAGTGTATTCACTGTCGGGGTTCAGTGTTGTCAGTGTATTCACTGTCGGGGTTCGGTCCTGTTGTCAGTGTATTCACTGTCGGGGTTCGGTCCTGTTGTCAGTGTATTCACTGTCGGGGTTCAGTGTTGTCAGTGTATTCACTGTCGGGGTTCGGTGTTGTCAGTGTATTCACTGTCGGGGTTCGGTCCCGTTGTCAGTGTATTCACTGTCGGGGTTCGGTCCCGTTGTCAGTGTATTCACTGTCGCGGTTCGGTCCTGTTGTCAGTGTATTCACTGTCGGGGTTCAGTGTTGTCAGTGTATTCACTGTCGGGGTTCGGTCCTGTTGTCAGTGTATTCACTGTCAGGGTTCAGTGTTGTCAGTGTATTCACTGTCGGGGTTCGGTCTTGTTGTCAGTGTATTCACTGTCGGGGTTCGGTGTTGTCAGTGTATTCACTGTCGGGGTTCGGTCCTGTTGTCAGTGTATTCACTGTCGGGGTTCGGTCCCGTTGTCAGTGTATTCACTGTCGGGGTTCAGTGTTGTCAGTGTATTCACTGTCGGGGTTCAGTGTTGTCAGTGTATTCAGTGTCGGGGTTCGGTTCTGTTGTCAGTGTATTCACTGTCGGGGTTCGGTCCCGTTGTCAGTGTATTCACTGTCGGGGTTCAGTGTTGTCAGTGTATTCACTGTCGGGGTTCGGTCCTGTTGTCAGTGTATTCACTGTCGGGGTTCAGTGTTGTCAGTGTATTCAGTGTCGGGGTTCGGTTCTGTTGTCAGTGTATTCAGTGTCGGGGTTCGGTCCTGTTGTCAGTGTATTCACTGTCGGGGTTCGGTCCTGTTGTCAGTGTATTCACTGTCGGGGTTCGGTGTTGTCAGTGTATTCACTGTCGGGGTTCAGTGTTGTCAGTGTATTCACTGTCGGGGTTCGGTCCTGTTGTCAGTGTATTCACTGTCGGGGTTCGGTCCTGTTGTCAGTGTATTCACTGTCGGGGTTCAGTGTTGTCAGTGTATTCACTGTCGGGGTTCAGTGTTGTCAGTGTATTCACTGTCGGGGTTCGGTCCCGTTGTCAGTGTATTCACTGTCGGGGTTCGGTCCTGTTGTCAGTGTATTCACTGTCGGGGTTCGGTCCCGTTGTCAGTGTATTCACTGTCGGGGTTCGGTCCTGTTGTCAGTGTATTCACTGTCGGGGTTCGGTCCTGTTGTCAGTGTATTCACTGTCGGGGTTCGGTGTTGTCAGTGTATTCACTGTCGGGGTTCGGTCCTGTTGTCAGTGTATTCACTGTCGGGGTTCGGTCCCGTTGTCAGTGTATTCACTGTCGGGGTTCGGTCCTGTTGTCAGTGTATTTACTGTCGGGGTTCGGTCCTGTTGTCAGTGTATTCACTGTCGGGGTTCGGTCCTGTTGTCAGTGTATTCACTGTCGGGGTTCGGTCCCGTTGTCAGTGTATTCACTGTCGGGGTTCAGTGTTGTCAGTGTATTCACTGTCGGGGTTCGGTCCTGTTGTCAGTGTATTCACTGTCGGGGTTCAGTGTTGTCAGTGTATTCACTGTCGGGGTTCAGTATTGTCAGTGTATTCAGTGTCGGGGTTCGGTGTTGTCAGTGTATTCACTGTCGGGGTTCGGTCCTGTTGTCAGTGTATTCACTGTCGGGGTTCGGTCCCGTTGTCAGTGTATTCACTGTCGGGGTTCGGTCCTGTTGTCAGTGTATTCACTGTCGGGGTTCGGTCCTGTTGTCAGTGTATTCACTGTCGGGGTTCGGTCCCGTTGTCAGTGTATTCACTGTCGGGGTTCGGTCCCGTTGTCAGTGTATTCACTGTCGGGGTTCGGTGTTGTCAGTGTATTCACTGTCGGGGTTCGGTCCCGTTGTCAGTGTATTCACTGTCGGGGTTCGGTCCCGTTGTCAGTGTATTCACTGTCGGGGTTCAGTGTTGTCAGTGTATTCACTGTCGGGGTTCGGTCCTGTTGTCAGTGTATTCACTGTCGGGGTTCAGTGTTGTCAGTGTATTCACTGTCGGGGTTCGGTCCTGTTGTCAGTGTATTCACTGTCGGGGTTCGGTGTTGTCAGTGTATTCACTGTCGGGGTTCGGTGTTGTCAGTGTATTCACTGTCGGGGTTCGGTCCTGTTGTCAGTGTATTCACTGTCGGGGTTCGGTCCTGTTGTCAGTGTATTCACTGTCGGGGTTCGGTCCTGTTGTCAGTGTATTCACTGTCGGGGTTCAGTGTTGTCAGTGTATTCACTGTCGGGGTTCGGTGTTGTCAGTGTATTCACTGTCGGGGTTCGGTCCTGTTGTCAGTGTATTCACTGTCGGGGTTCGGTCCCGTTGTCAGTGTATTCACTGTCGGGGTTCGGTCCCGTTGTCAGTGTATTCACTGTCGGGGTTCAGTGTTGTCAGTGTATTCACTGTCGGGGTTCGGTCCTGTTGTCAGTGTATTCACTGTCGGGGTTCGGTGTTGTCAGTGTATTCACTGTCGCGGTTCGGTCCTGTTGTCAGTGTATTCACTGTCGGGGTTCAGTGTTGTCAGTGTATTCACTGTCGGGGTTCGGTCTTGTTGTCAGTGTATTCACTGTCGGGGTTCGGTCCTGTTGTCAGTGTATTCACTGTCGGGGTTCGGTCCTGTTGTCAGTGTATTCACTGTCAGGGTTCAGTGTTGTCAGTGTATTCACTGTCGGGGTTCGGTCCTGTTGTCAGTGTATTCACTGTCGGGGTTCAGTGTTGTCAGTGTATTCACTGTCGGGGTTCGGTCCTGTTGTCAGTGTATTCACTGTCGGGGTTCGGTCCTGTTGTCAGTGTATTCACTGTCGGGGTTCGGTGTTGTCAGTGTATTCACTGTCGGGGTTCGGTCTTGTTGTCAGTGTATTCACTGTCGGGGTTCGGTCCTGTTGTCAGTGTATTCACTGTCGGGGTTCGGTCTTGTTGTCAGTGTATTCACTGTCGGGGTTCGGTCTTGTTGTCAGTGTATTCACTGTCGGGGTTCGGTCTTGTTGTCAGTGTATTCACTGTCGGGGTTCGGTCCTGTTGTCAGTGTATTCACTGTCGGGGTTCGGTCTTGTTGTCAGTGTATTCACTGTCGGGGTTCGGTCCTGTTGTCAGTGTATTCACTGTCGGGGTTCGGTCCCGTTGTCAGTGTATTCACTGTCGGGGTTCGGTCCCGTTGTCAGTGTATTCACTGTCGGGGTTCGGTCCTGTTGTCAGTGTATTCACTGTCGGGGTTCGGTCCTGTTGTCAGTGTATTCACTGTCGGGGTTCAGTGTTGTCAGTGTATTCACTGTCGGGGTTCGGTCCCGTTGTCAGTGTATTCACTGTCGGGGTTCGGTCCTGTTGTCAGTGTATTCACTGTCGGGGTTCGGTCCTGTTGTCAGTGTATTCACTGTCGGGGTTCGGTCCTGTTGTCAGTGTATTCACTGTCGGGGTTCGGTCCTGTTGTCAGTGTATTCACTGTCGGGGTTCGGTCCTGTTGTCAGTGTATTCACTGTCGGGGTTCGGTCCCGTTGTCAGTGTATTCACTGTCGGGGTTCGGTCCCGTTGTCAGTGTATTCACTGTCGGGGTTCGGTCCCGTTGTCAGTGTATTCACTGTCGGGGTTCGGTGTTGTCAGTGTATTCACTGTCGGGGTTCGGTCCCGTTGTCAGTGTATTCACTGTCGGGGTTCGGTCCTGTTGTCAGTGTATTCACTGTCGGGGTTCGGTCCTGTTGTCAGTGTATTCACTGTCGGGGTTCGGTCCTGTTGTCAGTGTATTCACTGTCGGGGTTCGGTCCTGTTGTCAGTGTATTCACTGTCGGGGTTCGGTCCCGTTGTCAGTGTATTCACTGTCGGGGTTCGGTGTTGTCAGTGTATTCACTGTCGGGGTTCGGTCCTGTTGTCAGTGTATTCACTGTCGGGGTTCGGTCCCGTTGTCAGTGTATTCACTGTCGGGGTTCAGTGTTGTCAGTGTATTCACTGTCGGGGTTCGGTCCTGTTGTCAGTGTATTCACTGTCGGGGTTCGGTCCCGTTGTCAGTGTATTCACTGTCGGGGTTCGGTCCCGTTGTCAGTGTATTCACTGTCGGGGTTCGGTCCCGTTGTCAGTGTATTCACTGTCGGGGTTCGGTCCCGTTGTCAGTGTATTCACTGTCGGGGTTCGGTCCTGTTGTCAGTGTATTCACTGTCGGGGTTCGGTCCTGTTGTCAGTGTATTCACTGTCGGGGTTCGGTCCTGTTGTCAGTGTATTCACTGTCGGGGTTCGGTGTTGTCAGTGTATTCACTGTCGGGGTTCGGTCCTGTTGTCAGTGTATTCACTGTCGGGGTTCGGTGTTGTCAGTGTATTCACTGTCGGGGTTCGGTGTTGTCAGTGTATTCACTGTCGGGGTTCGGTCCCGTTGTCAGTGTATTCACTGTCGGGGTTCGGTCCCGTTGTCAGTGTATTCACTGTCGGGGTTCGGTCCCGTTGTCAGTGTATTCACTGTCGGGGTTCGGTCCTGTTGTCAGTGTATTCACTGTCGGGGTTCGGTCCTGTTGTCAGTGTATTCACTGTCGGGGTTCGGTCCTGTTGTCAGTGTATTCACTGTCGGGGTTCGGTGTTGTCAGTGTATTCACTGTCGGGGTTCGGTCCCGTTGTCAGTGTATTCACTGTCGGGGTTCAGTCCCGTTGTCAGTGTATTCACTGTCGGGGTTCGGTCCCGTTGTCAGTGTATTCACTGTCGGGGTTCGGTCCCGTTGTCAGTGTATTCACTGTCGGGGTTCGGTCCCGTTGTCAGTGTATTCACTGTCGGGGTTCGGTCCTGTTGTCAGTGTATTCACTGTCGGGGTTCAGTGTTGTCAGTGTATTCACTGTCGGGGTTCGGTGTTGTCAGTGTATTCACTGTCGGGGTTCGGTCCCGTTGTCAGTGTATTCACTGTCGGGGTTCGGTCCCGTTGTCAGTGTATTCACTGTCGGGGTTCGGTCCTGTTGTCAGTGTATTCACTGTCGGGGTTCGGTCCTGTTGTCAGTGTATTCACTGTCGGGGTTCGGTCCCGTTGTCAGTGTATTCACTGTCGGGGTTCGGTCCTGTTGTCAGTGTATTCACTGTCGGGGTTCGGTCCTGTTGTCAGTGTATTCACTGTCGGGGTTCGGTCCTGTTGTCAGTGTATTCACTGTCGGGGTTCGGTCCTGTTGTCAGTGTATTCACTGTCGGGGTTCGGTCCCGTTGTCAGTGTATTCACTGTCGGGGTTCGGTCCCGTTGTCAGTGTATTCACTGTCGGGGTTCGGTCTTGTCAGTGTATTCACTGTCGGGGTTCGGTCCTGTTGTCAGTGTATTCACTGTCGGGGTTCGGTCCTGTTGTCAGTGTATTCACTGTCGGGGTTCGGTCCCGTTGTCAGTGTATTCACTGTCGGGGTTCGGTCCCGTTGTCAGTGTATTCACTGTCGGGGTTCGGTCTTGTCAGTGTATTCACTGTCGGGGTTCGGTCCCGTTGTCAGTGTATTCACTGTCGGGGTTCGGTCCCGTTGTCAGTGTATTCACTGTCGGGGTTCGGTCCTGTTGTCAGTGTATTCACTGTCGGGGTTCGGTCCTGTTGTCAGTGTATTCACTGTCGGGGTTCAGTGTATTCACTGTCGGGGTTCGGTCCTGTTGTCAGTGTATTCACTGTCGGGGTTCGGTCCTGTTGTCAGTGTATTCACTGTCGGGGTTCGGTCCTGTTGTCAGTGTATTCACTGTCGGGGTTCGGTCCTGTTGTCAGTGTATTCACTGTCGGGGTTCGGTCCCGTTGTCAGTGTATTCACTGTCGGGGTTCGGTCCCGTTGTCAGTGTATTCACTGTCGGGGTTCAGTCCCGTTGTCAGTGTATTCACTGTCGGGGTTCGGTCCCGTTGTCAGTGTATTCACTGTCGGGGTTCGGTCCCGTTGTCAGTGTATTCACTGTCGGGGTTCCATCCCGTTGTCAGTGTATTCACTGTCGGGGTTCAGTCCTGTTGTCAGTGTATTCACTGTCGGGGTTCGGTCCCGTTGTCAGTGTATTCACTGTCGGGGTTCCATCCCGTTGTCAGTGTATTCACTGTCGGGGTTCGGTCCCGTTGTCAGTGTATTCACTGTCGGGGTTCAGTGTTGTCAGTGTATTCACTGTCGGGGGTTCGGTCCTGTTGTCAGTGTATTCACTGTCGGGGTTCGGTCCCGTTGTCAGTGTCTTCACTGTCGGGGTTCCATCCCGTTGTCAGTGTATTCACTGTCGGGGTTCGGTCCCGTTGTCAGTGTATTCACTGTCGGGGTTCAGTGTTGTCAGTGTATTCACTGTCGGGGGTTCGGTCCCGTTGTCAGTGTATTCACTGTCGGGGTTCGGTCCTGTTGTCAGTGTATTCACTGTCGGGGTTCGGTCCCGTTGTCAGTGTATTCACTGTCGGGGTTCGGTCCCGTTGTCAGTGTATTCACTGTCGGGGTTCGGTCCCGTTGTCAGTGTATTCACTGTCGGGGTTCAGTGTTGTCAGTGTATTCACTGTCGGGGTTCAGTGTTGTCAGTGTATTCACTGTCGGGGTTCAGTGTTGTCAGTGTATTCACTGTCGGGGTTCGGTCCCGTTGTCAGTGTATTCAGTGTCGGGGTTCGGTTCTGTTGTCAGTGTATTCACTGTCGGGGTTCGGTCCCGTTGTCAGTGTATTCACTGTCGGGGTTCAGTGTTGTCAGTGTATTCACTGTCGGGGGTTCGGTCCTGTTGTCAGTGTATTCACTGTCGGGGTTCGGTGTTGTCAGTGTATTCACTGTCGGGGTTCAGTGTTGTCAGTGTATTCACTGTCGGGGTTCGGTCCCGTTGTCAGTGTATTCAGTGTCGGGGTTCGGTTCTGTTGTCAGTGTATTCACTGTCGGGGTTCGGTCCTGTTGTCAGTGTATTCACTGTTGGGGTTCGGTTCTGTTGTCAGTGTATTCACTGTTTGGGCTCGGTCCCTCAGATGCTTGGCTGCAGTTTTCTGGTCATGTGTGTGGGTGGTGTTGAGACTAGCCAAGATCTGCTTGTTTTTAGAGAAGAGGCAACCTCGGCACAGGGACAGCAAAAGAAGCTGAGGGGCGGACACAGGGAAAACGAGACAGCAATAAAGTCAGAGACCAAAGTACAGTCTGGAAAGCTCAGTAAGATGTTGGTAGAAGAGAAGCGGAGTTCTGCTTGTGTCCTGGCCAGCACAGACAACCTGGTTGTTTATCTCAGTGCTGTTTGTGGGACCTTGCGCTAATTGATGCAGCATTTCCCTACATAATAACAGTGACGACACTTCAAAATGCTTTGTTGATCATGATCTGAGAGAAGTTTTTCCTTTCTCTGATTCAGTGCTCAGGAACTAACCCTGGAGGAGAGAACGTCAGCCTGTGATCCATCTCAGCCGCTGATGTCTGGCTGTGTTTCTGCGAGACCGTGTGCCCTACACTGCCCACCGTACAACAACGGTTATCTCCCAGCGCCAATCAGACCCCTGGGTGACAGGTCAGGCTGAGGAGGCTCAGTGGGAAAACAGTGAGAAAGTGATTTGTGTCGTTGGGTGGGGAGTAGAGGTGAGCAGTAGAAGCTGGACCCTCTAGTGTCCAGTACACACACTCGTTGCTCACCATCCTGCTGTCTCTCTCTTCACAGCCCGTCATATTGTCCACATGGATGGGAAGAGTGGACTCTTTAGGGGGCTCACCCCACGAATCCTCTCAAATGGTGTCACAACAGTCCTTCACAGCAAAGTGAAACAGGTAAATATAAACTCCGGGCCCGGGATATCGACACGGGGGAGGCGGGGTTTTTTCCTCCAATGGGGCAGTGTGTACTGGGGGGGGGGGGTGTTCCGATGGGACAGTGTGTCCTTGGGGGGGGGGGGCGGTGCGGGGGGGCGGTGTTCTGATGGGACAGTGTGGACTTTCTGATGGGACAGTGTCAAATTGTTGATGGACAAGAGCAGGCCTATAGTTGTCGCTTCTCTTTGACTGGTGCGCAAAGTTCGCTCTGCCTGAGCAGATACTGTAAGCGGTTGGTGTACCTGTTGGTGCAGGATTGATTTACAATAGTGTTTCTGAGACCTTGATGACTTTCTGTCGTGTCCCGCAGAGCTGGCCCATGCAGGATATGGAGCACGTGTCCAATAAGGATGAGCTGATGACCTCGCTGAAGAAAGTTGTGCTGGAGGTGAGTAGAGTTTCAGTCACTCCGATGTCAGAAGTAGTGTATGGAGACAATGATAGGGCAGAATGTACTTAGGCTGTGGAAGGAGATTAAATGGTTGGGTAGAGTGTACATGAGCTGTGCACCCTCTCTAATGCCTTTACATCGTTCCTGAAATGTGGTGCCCAGAATTGTCCACACTATTCCAGCTGAGGCCTAACCAGTGATTTATAAGGTTCGAGCGTGATCTCTTTGCTTTTCTATTCTATTCCTCTATTTATAAACACAAGTAATCCATGTGCTTTTTTAACCACCTTATCAACTTGCCCTGCCACCTTTAAGGATTTGTGTATATGGACACCAAGGTGTCTCTGCTCATCTACACGTTTCAAAATCGTACCTTTTATAGTATACTGTCTTTCCATATTAGTCCTCCCAAAGTGCATCACTACAGACTTTTCCACATTGAACACCATTTGCCATGCTTCTGCCCATTTCACCATCCTGTCTGTCAGCCTGAAGCCTGTAACTATCCTCATCACTATCTACTGTACTACTTTACCAAGTTTTGTATCATCTGCAAACTTTATAATGCTGCTCCCCACACCCGAGTCTAGGTCGTTTATAAAAATTGCAAAGAGTAATGGACCCAAATCTGACCCTGTCCTCCTCCGACCTTACTTCATCTCAGCCATTCAACCTTCTATTCCTTTCTCCCACAAGCACTTGTGTAGCTTCCTTTTAAATGCATTTATGCTATTCGCTTGAAGAGTAATGTGGGCCTATTAATGACAGGCGCAGGTGATACTGTAATTGAAAATCAGGAAATGGCAGGCTTGCTAAGTACTTTGTATCAGTCTTCACAGTAGAGGATGAGGATAAAGTAAAAAAATAAATCAAGGAGAGGTGCTCAGTAGATTTAAATGAGTTTTTTAAAAATGGTAATGGAGAAAATAATGAGACTCAGGATTGACAAATCTCCAGGACCTGACGGTATCCACTTCAGAGTATTAAAAGAAGTAGGTGAGGAAATTGTAGCTGCTTTGGTCATTATCTTCCAAAACACACTCGATTCAGGAATTGTCCCCTTGGATTTGAAAATTGCCATTGTCACTCCACTATTTAAGAAGGGTAAGAGAGATAACTAGGAAATTGTAGACCTATTAGTGCAACATCTGTTACTGGAATCTATTATTAGGGACAGAATGACTGAGTATTTGGACAAATATGAGCTGATCCAAGAGAACTAGCATTGATTTGTAAAGGATAAGTTATGTCTAACGAACCTAGTTGAATTTTTTGAGGAGGTAGCTACCGTGGTAGATAAGGGAGTGTCTATGAATGTTATTTATATGGACTTCGAGAAAGCATTCGATAAGGTTCCACACAAGAGACTGCGAACAAAGATGAGAGCACATGGAATTGGAGACAACCTATTGACATGGATATGGAATTGGTTAGGAGATAGGAGACAGAGAGTAGGGGTAATGGGTACGTACTCAAATTGGCAGGACGTGACTAGTGGGATGGTACAAAAATAATTCGAAAGGCTAATGGAATGTTGGCCTTTATCTCAAGAGGGCTGGAATACAATGGGGTGGAAGTGATGTTGTCGTTATATAAAGCTCTGGTTAGACCCATTTCGAGTACAGCACTCAGTTCTGGGCACTGCGCCTCAGGAAGGATATATTGGCCTTGGAGCGGGTGCAGCGCAGATTCACCAGAATGATACCGGGGCTAAAAGGGTTAAATTATGAGGCCAGGTTGCATAGACTAGCTTATATTCCCTTGCGTATAGAAGATTAAGGGGTGATCTGTTAGCATTCAGCCTCCTTACTTCTATGGTTCACAATAACACGTTTCGAGTAAGCATGATGGTAGAGTATATGGAACAGACTTTATTGATATATAGCACAATGATTGGCCTAACTGTATACAGAGAGAGCAGCTTTTCAGTTTCTGTTTCTTTTGAGCTTTCCAAAGAACTATTGAAAACCATGCTCCTTTAAACACCATATTTGGCCTACGTCAAAGGTACATGTCATAGATAGGACTTCATGACGTATCTATTCCCAAATCCTTCGAAGACAGTCTATTCATGTAAACAGTTGTAGTTAGTTACTCCAAAGCTACTTCCCTTAAACAAGACTTCCTGACCTAACTGTCCACAATTTCTTTGAAGAACAGGCTTTATCAACCGTCATCTTTCTATACTATGGATACCTCTACCCAGTTTTATTACCCTTGCCCCTAAAGTTATACTTTAATCACTCATGGCTGATGTCATTACTGTAATGTATTTCTTTGCACAAGCACTTTACACATCAGAAGCAAGCTATGCATTGCTCTCACGATACTTCAAAGCCATCCTGTTTATCTTGTAAAGTCTATTGCTCCATGATACAAAGAAGTTTGACTGATTGGCCTAGAAATTGGGTATAGCCCCGCTTGAGGCGTTAGAACTGGTGATGCGCTAAGTTTATAGCCAGATAAGAGTTATCCGCGCCTGGCGCGATATTGGGTTGCATCGCCCCCAAAGGGGATTGAGGCGCTAAATCAGCCATTGCACGGTGCTCTTAAGGCGCAAAAGGTCAGGCGCTACTCAATTTCGACGCGGACGGGCGCAGCGCAGGTGAACTCAATTACGGCAAAGCACGAGACCTGCAGGCGCCGGCCGGCTCTTAAAGGGGTGGGTCAGTCAGACTGAGCTTCAACACCCAATGCCCTGTCGGCCTCAGATTCAGCGCTCGCCCTTGTCTGGCGGTACAAAGTTGTTCATTATGGAGAAGGTTAGGCAGAGAACAGAGCGCTTCAGCACTGAGGCTCTGGACCACTTGGTGGCTGCAGTTGAACACCGTCGAGAGGCCCTGTACCCGGATAATGGCAAGAGACCAAATCAGAAGGCTTATCGACGATCTTGGAGGGAGGTTGCTGTGAGGGTGAACTCCAGCAGCATGGCGACCAGGACCCCTGTTCAGTGCAGGAAGAAATTCAACGACCTCACACGGATCGTTAAGGTGAGTGATGGTTTACCAAACTTGTGCTTCCCTCCATCTGCAGCTGACTTCGGGCACCCTGCTGCAATGATGCGCCAATGGCCATCTGTCAGTATGCACCCATGGCCCTTTCTGGGCAGACACATGGACAGATGTCTCAAGGCCTCATGTAAGGGCTGTTGCACCATGGGGGGCATGCGATGATGTCTCAAGGCCTCATGTAAGGGCTCTTGCACAATAGGGGGCATGCGATGATGTCTCAAGGCCTCATGTAAGGGCTCTTGCACAATGGGGGGCATGCGATGATGTCTCAAGGCCTCATGTAACAGAACCTCCCCTTCTTTCCCCTGCAGTCCAAGATGGCGCAGATTAGAAAAGAACAGCGTCGAACCGGTGGCGGACCTGCACAAGTGGCCACTCTCACGGATCTGGAGGAGAGAGTGCACCAGATACTTGGAGGACGTCTGTCTGGTCCAGTGACCACTACATCTGCCGACCCCATTACCGACAGCGAGGGTAAGACTCTCACCTTTTCCACCTGTTGCCTTCCACTTGGTCCCCCCGCCAGCATGCATCCTCAGTGTGCAGCCATGTCAGAGCCTTGCCGCAATCTGGCATGCCTTTCAGCAAACTTGTCCTTTTGCTAAAGCCACTCTTCCACCTCCCACTTTCAGATGAAGCAGCACCAACTCGGGCTCAACGCGCTGAAGCTGCCAGTGCCAGTGCCATCGGAGGCGAGGACCAGGAGGAATCCGGACCAGCCGTTGCAGAATCCGGGGAGCTGAGACATCTGCAGACTGGGGATAGTAGTCCCCTGGAGGGGAGGGGGGGGTGGCTCTGAGGATGAACCAGTTGCCGGACCAAGTGGCATGGAGCAACGCAGGGGGGATAGGCAAGTTCGGCCACCGTCTCCCCGCAGGGCAAGGCAGGTCGTCATGACTGCTGCACAGAGTGCAGATGAGGTCCGTCGCCTGGCAGAGATGAGCAAACAGGCCCGGGTCAGACACACGGAGCTGATGGCTGCAGTGGAGAAGATGCCTGAGTCAATAGATTCATTGGCTAGGAGTATGTTGGACTTCGGGGCAACAATGGAGAGGACTCTGCAGGGCTTTGGCACAACAATGGAGAGGACTCTCCAGGTGTTCGGGGAAACAATGGACAGGTCTATCCAGGGCTTCGGGGCCACAATGGACAGGACTATCCAGGGCTTCGGCCCAACAATGGAGAGGACTGTCCACGGCTTTGAGTCGACAATGGAAAGGACTGTTCAGGGCTTCGGACAATCCCTGGAATGGTCTGTGCAGGGCTTGTCCGAGGCAGTGGAGCGGTCGGCTCCTGCCTTGTCCGAAGCCATGGGAAGAACTGTCCGGGCCTTCTCGGAAGCACTGACACCTGGCACACAGGTCCTCACTGTTGCCACGCATTCACTTGCTGGGCTTCTCCACAGCCAGATTGACGCAACGCGATGTCTCACTGCAGTCACCCTCTCTGCATCAGATAGGATCACCCCGGGCCCTTCCACTCCCGTACAAGGCCAGGAATCCGTGGAGCCTGCGATTGTGGCGGATGAGCCAAGCCGCTCCCCTCAGATAGCCAGTGTGTCGTCCGACCATGGTGCAGGTGTCCTCTCTCGTCAGGAGACCATTGCACATGCCAGCGCTGGGACGCCTGCATTGCAGCTGCCACCACCTGCAGCCCACACTGCTTCCAGCCATGCTCAAAGCAAGCATCCTGCGTCCGCACCCTCCAAGCCCAGAGGTCGGCCAGGCCGTACCTCAGGGGCTTGTGCGCTTCCAGACAGTCGGCAAGCGTCCCCCAGCCTTGAGCCCGCCACTGGGGTGCAATTACGTAGGAGCAGCAGGGAGGGAAGGGGCCGGGCGCGAAAGAGAAGTCGTTCTCCCTCAAGGGGCCAGTTGTAGAGGGAGGTGCTGAGACGTTTGTTTGTCCAAATTCACGGACACCCTCACCTGCTGTTATAGTTGCAGATTTTTGTGGAGTTTTGCTGCTTTGCCGAACAGGTCACATTTATTTTGGAAGTTATGGTTTCTGCTCACTTTACGTTGTTTAGCTGTAATGAAAGACTTTTGTGTCAATAAACAGAAGTTTCAATGTTGCTTGGTGCATGTGACTACTTTCAGTGATGCTGGCATTCAGAGGCCCTCAAACATCCAAAGTGCACATGAGGTAAGACTCTCATCATTCTGCCACAGGGGTGTCGAGACGAGTCCAGAGGAGCCTCTGACGTATGGACCTTCCACTTTCAGCAGCCCTTCCATCTTCCTCCTCCACCTCCTCATACTCCTCCTCCTCCGTCTGCTTGTGCAGGGTCCGAGGGAAGGTAATGAATGGACGCGTTCACCTATAAAGGGCATCTGTCACTTGCCGGATGCAACAGCGGACTGCAGCCTGAGCGACAGTTGCATTGTCCCCAATGGCTGACTGAAAGGATCCGTTGGCATAAAAATGGAGGCCTTCAGTCAGTGTAGCCATCACGGACAGAGGTTCTGCAGCGTTCACGCGGCTGCAGATCCTGACCAAGCAGGTGGCACAGATCAGTAACAATGTCCCTCCAGATTCGGAGCCTTCGCAAACACTGCTCCTCCGACATGTCAAGGCTTGTCACCTGCTGCCTAAAGACCCTCGCAGCATCCCGTCGGATTGGCCGACCTCCATTGCCCCTCCTCCTTCTGGCCAATCCCGGCCCTCTCTCCCGCTGTCTCTCTGCCCCTTCACAGTGTTGGGCGATGAGGCCGTTGCCCTCCAAACAAGCTCCCATTCTGATGCCAGTTGGTCAAAAGGCTTTTAGGTGTAGTGCTGCAAGTGCTTCGGACAAGGTTGAAGGTCCCAAGTACTGTAAAGCTCAAATCCCAGAACTCCGCTCCACATTAGCTCGCCAACTCTCTCTAGCAGCGATCGCAATGAGCAGGCCAAGTGGCTGAAGATTCTACACTAGAGCTGTCCCCTTTAAATAGCGCCGCCCTACTCCGAGAAGGGCCTGTTAGCCCTCCCTCGAACTGTCACTAATAGCGCTGGGCGCTAAGGCTCCGGGCGCCACCCAATATGCGCTCAGGCGCTCCTAAAAGGCGTTGCACACTGAAATGATGTCATGAACTGCTTGCGCTCGCGGGCGCGCGCAAACACTTAGCGCAGGCGCTAAATGTATAGTCAATTTCTGAGTCTGCGCTATCCTCATAGCGTTCGCCCCAATTCTAGGTCTCTTTAGGCGCTCAGCGCCGGCGCTACCAACCCAATTTCTAGGCCTTAATCCTTTAACTCTCCACAATGTCCAACATGATCTAATTGAGGTGATTACGATGATTAAAGTAGTTGATAGGGTAGATAGAGAGAAACTATTTCTTCTGGTAGGGGAGTCCAGAACAAGGGGCTAGGCCGATCAGGGGTGATGTCAGGAAGTACTTCTTCACACAAAAGGTAGTGAAAATCTGGAATTCATTTGCCATTTACACATCCATTCTGCAAGTTTATTAATGCCGTTTTGTATTTTGTCCCAGTCTCAGTAACAACTATATACCCCAATTTGGAGTCATCTGCAAATTTTGAGACTGTACTTCCAATTCCTGAGTCCAAATCATTTATGTAAATGGTGAAAAACTGTGGTCCTAGCACCAATCCCTGTGGAACACCGCTTCCCATCTTTTGCCAGTCTGAGTAACTACTTTTAACCCCTACTCTCTGTTTTCTGTTTTGTAGCCAGTTTTCTATCCATTCTGCTACTTGTCCCCTGACTAGACCTTAGTCATGAGTCTGCTATGCGGTACCTTATCGAAGGCCTTTTGGAAATCCAAATATATTGCATCTACTACATTACCCTTGTTTACCCTTTCTGTTACTTCTTCAAGAATTCAATAAGGTTAGTCAAGCATTTGAAATCCGTGCTGACTACTCTTTATTACACTTTCGGTTTCTAGAAATTTTTCTATTATATCTTTGAGTAAAGATTCAATTATCTTTCCTACCACCGACGTTAAGCTAACTGGTCTATAGTTCCCGGGACTTGTTTTATTTCTCCTTTTTAAATATAGGAATCACATAGCTGTCCGCCAGTCCTCTGGCACTATTCCCTTTTCTATTGAATTTTTTTATCAATATATTATATCTGCTGTCTCTTCCCTAGCTTCTTTGAGTATGGGCAGATGCAATCCATCCGGACCAGGGGTTTTATCCTCTCTAAGTTTGATTATTTTATCAATTATCTCCCCCTTTCTATCTTCAATGTCTTTATATCTTTTTTGATCTCTTCTTCCAGTGTCATGCCCACCATGTTAGCCTCCCTGGTAAATACCGAGGCAAAGTAACTGTTCAATGTTTCTGCCATTTCGCTGTCATTACCTGTGAGTTTATCTTGTGCATCCCTTAGTGGCCCTATCCCTATCATAGAATCACAGAATCATAGACATTTACAGCACAGAAGGAGGCCATTCGGCTCATCTTGTCCGTGCCGGCCGACAAAGAGCTCTCCAGCCTAATCCCACTTTCCAGCACTTGGTCCGTAGCCCTGTAGGTTACGGCATTTCAAGTGCATATCCAAGTACTTTTTAAATGTGATGAGGGTCTCTGCCTCTATCACCCTTTCAGGCAGTGAGTTCCAGACCCCCACCACCCTCTGGGTGAAAAATTCTTTCCTCAAATCCCTTCTAAACTTCCGACCAATTACTTTAAATCTATGCCCCCTGGTTATTGACCTCTCTGCTAAGGGAAATAGTTCCTTCTTATCCACTCTATCTAGGCCCCTCATAATTTTATACACCTCAATTAGGTCTCACCTCAGCCTCCTCTGTTCCAAAGAAAACAACCCCAGCCTCTCCAATCTTTCCTCATAGCTAAAATTCTCCAGTCCAGGCAACATCCTGGTAAATCTCCTCTGTACCCTCTCTAGTGCAATCACATCCTTCCTGTAATGTGGTGACCAGAACTGCACGCAGTACTCTAGCTGTGGTAAATCTCCTCTGTACCCTCTCTAGTACAATCACATCTTTCCTGTAATGTGGTGACCAGAACTGCACGCAGTACTCTAGCTGTGATAAATCTCCTCTGTACCCTCTCTAGTGCAATCACACCCTTCCTGTAATGTGGTGACCAGGACTGCACGCAGTACTCTAGCTGAGGTAAATCTCCTCTGTACCCTCTCTAGTGCAATCACACCCTTCCTGTAATGTGGTGACCAGGACTGCACGCAGTACTCTAGCTGTGGTAAATCTCCTCTGTACCCTCTCTAGTGCAATCACATCCTTCCTGTAATGTGGTGACCAGGACTGCACGCAGTACTCTAGCTGTGGTAAATCTCCTCTGTACCCTCTCTAGTGCAGTCACATCCTTCCTGTAATGTGGTGACCAGGACTGCACGCAGTACTCTAGCTGTGGTAAATCTCCTCTGTACCCTCTCTCGTGCGATCACATCCTTCCTGTAATGTGGTGACCAGGACTGCACGCAGTACTCTAGCTGTGGTAAATCTCCTCTGTACCCTCTCTAGTGCAATCACACCCTTCCTGTAATGTGGTGACCAGAACTGCACGCAGTACTCTAGCTGTGGTAAATCTCCTCTGTACCCTCTCTAGTGCGATCACATCCTTCCTGTAATGTGGTGACCAGAACTGCACGCAGTACTCTAGCTGTGGTAAATCTCCTCTGTACCTCTCTAGTGCGATCACATCCTTCCTGTAATGTGGTGACCAGGACTGCACGCAGTACTCTAGCTGTGGTAAATCTCCTCTGTACCCTCTCTAGTGCGATCACATCCTTCCTGTAATGTGGTGACCAGAACTGCACGCAGTACTCTAGCTGTAGTAAATCTCCTCTGTACCCTCTCTAGTGCAATCACATCCTTCCTGTAATGTGGTGACCAGAACTGCACGCAGTACTCTAGCTGAGGTAAATCTCCTCTGTACCTCTCTAGTGCGATCACATCCTTCCTGTAATGTGACCAGGACTGCACGCAGTACTCTAGCTGTGGTAAATCTCCTCTGTACCTCTCTAGTGCGATCACATCCTTCCTGTAATGTGGTGACCAGAACTGCACGCAGTACTCTAGCTGAGGTAAATCTCCTCTGTACCTCTCTGGTGCGATCACATCCTTCCTGTAATGTGGTGACCAGGACTGCACGCAGTACTCTAGCTGTGGTAAATCTCCTCTGTACCTCTCTAGTGTGATCACATCCTTCCTGTAATGTGGTGACCAGAACTGCACGCAGTACTCTAGCTGTGGTAAATCTCCTCTGTACCCTCTCTAGTGCAATCACATCTTTCCTGTAATGTGGTGACCAGAACTGCACGCAGTACTCTAGCTGTGGTAAATCTCCTCTGTACCTCTCTAGTGCGATCACATCCTTCCTGTAATGTGACCAGGACTGCACGCAGTACTCTAGCTGTGGTAAATCTCCTCTGTACCCTCTCTAGTGCAATCACATCCTTCCTGTAATGTGGTGACCAGGACTGCACGCAGTACTCTAGCTGTGGTAAATCTCCTCTGTACCTCTCTAGTGTGATCACATCCTTCCTGTAATGTGGTGACCAGGACTGCACGCAGTACTCTAGCTGAGGTAAATCTCCTCTGTACCCTCTCTAGTGCGATCACATCCTTCCTGTAATGTGGTGACCAGAACTGCACGCAGTACTCTAGCTGTGGTAAATCTCCTCTGTACCTCTCTAGTGTGATCACATCCTTCCTGTAATGTGGTGACCAGAACTGCACGCAGTACTCTAGCTGTGGTAAATCTCCTCTGTACCCTCTCTAGTACAATCACATCCTTCCTGTAATGTGGTGACCAGGACTGCACGCAGTACTCTAGCTGTGGTAAATCTCCTCTGTACCCTCTCTAGTGCAATCACATCCTTCCTGTAATGTGGTGACCAGAACTGGACGCAGTACTCTAGCTGAGGTAAATCTCCTCTGTACCCTCTCTAGTGCAATCACATCCTTCCTGTAATGTGGTGACCAGAACTGGACGCAGTACTCTAGCTGAGGTAAATCTCCTCTGTACCCTCTCTAGTGCAATCACATCCTTCCTGTAATGTGGTGACCAGAACTGCACGCAGTACTCTAGCTGTGGTAAATCTCCTCTGTACCCTCTCTAGTGCAATCACATCCTTCCTGTAATGTGGTGACCAGAACTGCACGCAGTACTCTAGCTGAGGTAAATCTCCTCTGTACCCTCTCTAGTGCAATCACATCCTTCCTGTAATGTGGTGACCAGAACTGCACGCAGTACTCTAGCTGAGGTAAATCTCCTCTGTACCCTCTCTAGTGCGATCACATCCTTCCTGTAATGTGGTGACCAGGACTGCACGCAGTACTCTAGCTGTGGTAAATCTCCTCTGTACCCTCTCTAGTGCGATCACATCCTTCCTGTAATGTGGTGACCAGGACTGCACACAGTACTCTAGCTGTGGTAAATCTCCTCTGTACCCTCTCTAGTGCGATCACATCCTTCCTGTAATGTGGTGACCAGAACTGCACGCAGTACTCTAGCTGTGGTAAATCTCCTCTGTACCCTCTCTAGTACAATCACATCTTTCCTGTAATGTGGTGACCAGAACTGCACGCAGTACTCTAGCTGAGGTAAATCTCCTCTGTACCCTCTCTAGTGCAATCACATCCTTCCTGTAATGTGGTGACCAGGACTGCACGCAGTACTCTAGCTGTGGTAAATCTCCTCTGTACCCTCTCTAGTGCGATCACATCCTTCCTGTAATGTGGTGACCAGAACTGCACGCAGTACTCTAGCTGTGGTAAATCTCCTCTGTACCCTCTCTAGTGCAATCACATCCTTCCTGTAATGTGGTGACCAGGACTGCACGCAGTACTCTAGCTGTGGTAAATCTCCTCTGTACCCTCTCTAGTGCAGTCACATCCTTCCTGTAATGTGGTGACCAGGACTGCACGCAGTACTCTAGCTGTGGTAAATCTCCTCTGTACCTCTCTAGTGCGATCACATCCTTCCTGTAATGTGGTGACCAGGACTGCACGCAGTACTCTAGCTGTGGTAAATCTCCTCTGTACCCTCTCTAGTGCGATCACATCCTTCCTGTAATGTGGTGACCAGAACTGCACGCAGTACTCTAGCTGTGGTAAATCTCCTCTGTACCCTCTCTAGTGCGATCACATCCTTCCTGTAATGTGGTGACCAGAACTGCACGCAGTACTCTAGCTGAGGTAAATCTCCTCTGTACCCTCTCTAGTGCAATCACATCCTTCCTGTAATGTGGTGACCAGAACTGCACGCAGTACTCTAGCTGAGGTAAATCTCCTCTGTACCCTCTCTAGTGCAATCACATCCTTCCTGTAATGTGGTGACCAGAACTGCACGCAGTACTCTAGCTGTGGTAAATCTCCTCTGTACCCTCTCTAGCGCAATCACATCCTTCCTGTAATGTGGTGACCAGAACTGCACGCAGTACTCTAGCTGTGGTAAATCTCCTCTGTACCCTCTCTAGTGCAATCACATCTTTCCTGTAATGTGGTGACCAGGACTGCACACAGTACTCTAGCTGTGGTAAATCTCCTCTGTACCCTCTCTAGTGCAATCACATCCTTCCTGTAATGTGGTGACCAGGACTGCACGCAGTACTCTAGCTGTGGTAAATCTCCTCTGCACCCTCTCTAGTGCGATCACATCCTTCCTGTAATGTGGTGACCAGAACTGCACGCAGTACTCTAGCTGTGGTAAATCTCCTCTGTACCCTCTCTAGTGCAATCACATCCTTCCTGTAATGTGGTGACCAGGACTGCACGCAGTACTCCAGCTGTGGTAAATCTCCTCTGTACCCTCTCTAGTGCAATCACATCCTTCCTGTAATGTGGTGACCAGGACTGCACACAGTACTCTAGCTGTGGTAAATCTCCTCTGTACCCTCTCTAGTGCAATCACATCCTTCCTGTAATGTGGTGACCAGGACTGCACGCAGTACTCTAGCTGTGGTAAATCTCCTCTGTACCCTCTCTAGTGCAGTCACATCCTTCCTGTAATGTGGTGACCAGAACTGCACACAGTACTCTAGCTGTGGTAAATCTCCTCTGTACCCTCTCTAGTGCGATCACATCCTTCCTGTAATGTGGTGACCAGGACTGCACGCAGTACTCTAGCTGTGGTAAATCTCCTCTGTACCCTCTCTAGTGCAATCACATCCTTCCTGTAATGTGGTGACCAGGACTGCACGCAGTACTCTAGCTGTGGTAAATCTCCTCTGCACCCTCTCTAGTGCAATCACATCTTTCCTGTAATGTGGTGACCAGGACTGCATGCAGTACTCTAGCTGAGGTAAATCTCCTCTGTACCCTCTCTAGTGCGATCACATCCTTCCTGTAATGTGGTGACCAGGACTGCACGCAGTACTCTAGCTGTGGTAAATCTCCTCTGTACCTCTCTAGTGCGATCACATCCTTCCTGTAATGTGGTGACCAGGACTGCACGCAGTACTCTAGCTGAGGTAAATCTCCTCTGTACCCTCTCTAGTGCACTCACATCCTTCCTGTAATGTGGTGACCAGAACTGCCGCAGTACTCTAGCTGTGGTAAATCTCCTCTGTACCCTCTCTAGTGCAATCACATCTTTCCTGTAATGTGGTGACCAGAACTGCACGCAGTACTCTAGCTGTGGTAAATCTCCTCTGTACCCTCTCTAGTGCAATCACATCCTTCCTGTGATGTGGTGACCAGAACTGCACGCAGTACTCTAGCTGAGGCCTAACCAGTGTTTTATACAGTTCAAGCATAACCTCCCTGCTCTTATATTCTATGCCTCAGCTAATAAAGGCAAGTATCCTTTATGTCTTCTTAACCACCTTATCTACCTGTCCTGCTACCTTCAGTGATCTGTGGACATGCACTCCAAGGTCCCTCTGTTGTTCTGCATTTATCAGTGTCCTACCATTTATTGTGTATTCCCTTGCCTTGTTTAGCGCTCCCCAAATGCATTACCTCGCACTTGTCCGGATTGAATTCCATTTGCCACTGTTTTGCCCACCTGACCAGTCCATTGATACCTTCCTGCAGTCTGCAGCTTTCTTCATTATCCACCACACAGCCAATTTTTGTATCATCTGCAAACTTCTTAATCATACTCCCTACATTCAAGTCTAAATTATTGATCTATATCACAAAAAGCAAAGGGACCTAGTACTGAGCCCTGCGGAACCCCCGGAAACAGCCTTCCAGTCACAAAAACACCCTTCGACCATTACCCTTTGCTTCCTACTTCTGAGCCAATTTTGGATCCAACTTGCCACTTTGCTCTGGATCCCATGGGCTTTACTTTCGTGACCAGTCTGCCATGTGGGACATTATCAAAAGCCTTGCTAAAATCCATCTAAACTACATCAAATGCACTACCCTCATCGATCCTCCTTGTTACCTCCTCAAAAAATTCAAATCAAGTTAGTCAGACACGACCTCCCCTTAACAAATCCATGCTGACTGTCCTTGATTAATCCGTGTCTTTCTAAATGAAGATTTATCCTGTCCCTCAGAATTTTTTCCAATAATTTTCCCACCACCGAGGTTAGGCTGACTGGCCTGTAATTACTCAGTCTATCCCTTCCTCCATTTTTAAACACGTTAGCAGTCCTCCAGTCCTCTGGCATCACATCTGTAGCCAGAGAGGATTGGAAAATGATGGGCAGAGCCTCTGCTATTTCCTCTCTTACTTCAACAGTCTGGGATACATTTCATCCGGACCTGGGGATTTATCCACTTTCAAAGATGCTAAACCCTTTAACACTGCCTCTCTCACTATGCTTATTTCATCTAATATTTCACACTTCTCCCTGATTGCAATGTCTGCATCGTCTCTCTCTTTTGTGAACACAGTCGCAAAGTATTCATTAAGGACCATACACATGTCTTCCGCTTCCATGCACAGGTTACCTTCATGGTCTCTAATAGGCCCTACTCTTTCTTTAGTTATCCTCTTGCTCTTAATGTATTTATAAAACACCTTTGGGCTTTCCTTGATTTTACCTGCCAATATTTTTTCATGCTCTTTCTTTGCTTTCCTAATTTCCTTTTTAATTTCACCCCTGCACTTTCTCTACTCCTCTAGGGTTTCTATGGCATTGAGCACTCGGTAACCGTCATAAGCCTCCCTTTTTTTCTTTATCCTACCCTGTATGCCCCTTGACATCCAGGGGACTCTCGATTTGTTAGTCCCGCCCTTTTTCTTTAAGGGAACATACTTGCACTGAGCCCTCACTATCTCCTCCTTGAATGCCTCCCACTGCTCTGGCACTGATTTACCTTCAAGTAGCTGCTTCCAGTCCACTTTGGCTAAATCACATCTCAGCGTAGTAAAACTGGCTTTTTCCCAATTGAGAACTTTTATTCCTGGTCTATCTTTGTCCTTTTCCATAACTACCCTAAATCTAACTGAACTATGATCACTACCCCCCAAAATGCTCTCCCACTGATGACCCTTCCATCTGCCCAACTTCATTCCTTAAAATTAAATCCAGAACTGCCCTCTCCCTTGTTGGATTTGCCACGTACTGACTAAAAAAGTTCTCCTGAATGCATTTTAGGAATTCTGCACCCTCTATACCCTTCACACTAATTTTATCCCTGTTAATATTAGGGTAGTTGAAATCCCCTACTATTACTGCCCTATATCACAGAAA